>NW_007727018.1:329698-340844 GCF_000696425.1 Galeopterus variegatus
TTTTTTTTTTTTTTTTTTTTTTTTTTTTTTGGTGGCTGGCCAATACAAGGATCTGAACCTTGACCTTGATGTTATAACAGCATTTTCTAACCAACTGAGCTAACTGGTCAGTAGAAAAAACTGTGTCTGAAGAAATAAAATAATTATTAGCTTTATTTTGAAGTCTTTTGTGACCTTTTGATAAGAATAAGGCACTTGCCTTCTTCATATCCCCCTGAAACCTTGTTCACACCTTGGTTATTAGATTGTCACTCTATGTTGGATGGCATAAAATCTGTTTTCCTAAGGATAGGAACCTTCAGTTTTTTAAGTTCTTGGTATCATTTCTGGTGCCTAACACATTGCTTAACACAAAGAGAGGCCCTCTGTGATTCTTTGTTGAGTGAATGGATGAATTAATGCTTTAGAAAATGTTTATTATTTGAAAAAAGGCACCAAGCAAATCATTTCTCAATTTCCTCACAACTCCAAAAAAGCAGGCATCTGTAAAGGTATGGTTAGCTTCCAAAGCTATAAATAGATTGGAAAGGACCAATGGCGGTCAGTCTTTTCAGACACTGCCTAAGAACTGGGAAGTATCAGTAATACAATTATATCTGAAAAGCAGTTCAGGGGTGTGAGAAAGAGTTAGCCGTGGCTGGTGTATTTGATACATCAGGATTTATCAGGATTACACATTTTCTTGAACAAAAAATGCCTTTGGGGTACAAAATTATGAAATACTCCTTTCTGTCACAGGTAAGAAAACTAGGTAAGGGAGCATCATGATTGATATATTTAAATACATACAATATCTTTGATTTCTCGCTGAGTAATTATTTAATGTATAATTTTATATTGAAATTATATATGCATAATTTAATTATATATTATATATGTATAATTTAATTATGTATATTATATATGTATAATTTTGCAAATATATATGAAATTCTGTATGTATATATGAATGTACATACATACAGATGTATATATATATATATCAGAAATAGGTTGGCTTGAGAAAAATTTAATCACACAATATGAATACATAGTTGATCAAATTTGAAAATCCACAAATAATTTCAAACCCACTACACACAGATGTACGCATTTATTTTTTTAAAACAACTTCTCCTCTTACGGAAAATTAGCTAAAATTTTTTAGCCAGAAAGTCATGGATTGGTGGTTAATACAATACCATGACTAGAGAGCCCTTGAGGATCTTGCCCCTGCATACCTTCGAATTCCTCTTCTACCACTGCTCTCATCTCATCATACTGTATCCACTCTTTTCTCTTTTGTGGAAAGCTTTAAACCCACATCTTTGCCTGGCTATACGCTCTTGGGATACAATTCTTCATGGGTCTCTCACAGGCCCATGTGCCTTGCAAACAGAGGCTCTGACAGCTTTTATTTATGGTTATCTTTTAAAGGATGTTTATATAGAATCTCCCTCTGTATTAGTCCATTTTGTGTTGCTATAACAGAAATACCCGAGACTGGGTAATTTATAAGGAAAAGAGGTTTATTTGGCTTACGATTCTGGGACAGTTGGATCTGGCATGGGCCTCGGGCTGCTTCTACTCATGGCGGAAAGTGGCAGGCAGCCAGTGGGTGCAAGCAGATCACATGGCAGGAGGAAGCAAGAGAGAGACAGGAGGTGCCAGAGTCTTTTATTTATTTATTATTTTTTTTCGTTAAATTTTTATTTTGTCAATATACAATGTATATGATTATTATGGCCCATCACCGACACCTCCCTCCCTCCTCCCTCTCTCCCCTCTCCCCCAAGAATGTCCTTTCCGTTTGCTTGTTGTAACAACTTCAAAAAAGTATAGTTGTTATATCTTCTTCCCCCCGCCCCTGGTTTATTTTGTGTGTGTATGTGTGTGAATTAATTTGTTTATTTTTTAGCTCCCACCAATGAGTGAGAACATGTGGTATTTCTTTTTCTCTGCCTGACTCGTTTCACTCAATATTATTCTCTCAAGGTCCATCCATGTTGTTGCAAATGGCAGTATTTCATTCGTTTTTATAGCTGAGTAATATTCCATTGTGTATATATACCACATTTTCCGTATCCACTCATCCGAGAGTCTTTTAAACAACAAGCTCTCACAGGAACTATTAGAGCGAGAACACACTCAATTACCCCTCCTCCCCCAGGGAGAGCATTAATCCATTCATGAGGAATCCGCCCCCATGACTCAATCACTTTCCAACACTGTCACATTGGGGATCAAAATTCCACATGAGTTTTGGAGGGGACAACACACCCAAACTCCATCACCCTCCAAGGCAGAGGGCAGATTTATTTACTGTCTAGGAAACTAAAGATAATGTCTTTCTCTGCAGCAAAGGTTGGGCAGGCTTGTTTGCAGCACATTATAAAAGACTGAGGGGTTCTACACTCAGGTTCCTCAAGTGAGCTGCAAATTCACTATCTGTGCAGCAGCCACTCGCATTGTCTCATCAGGACTTGGGGGTCAAAGAAGACCGACACAAACATGCAACTCATGCTGCTTGCTCTGTCACAAGTAATAAAGCTCCTTGTCTCTGACCCAAGAGTTTCATGTCTTCTAGCATTCATAAAACTATGTCAAGGTAAATTGTTAGCTTGCAAGTAGGGTAAAATTTTAGTCCATTTCAGGTTCATGACACCCCTTTCATATCATCCACATCTCAGTTAGAAAGTCAACTCTTCCATGAAGACTTCTATTACCACCCAAGTTAAATTAACCACATACTCAGTCTATTTCTATTTCATTATGTTTTATTTTTCTGCCTTCAATATCATTGTTGGAAACAATATTTTTCTTTTATATATTGTCTATTACCTCTCTAATACAACTAGATAGTAAACTCAACTAGAGTAAGAATCTTGTCTGTTATCTTCACCATGGTATCTTCACTGTGCAGAAAACTGTCTGACACCTGATAGGCACTTAATGCCTATGTATTGAATAAAAGAATAAATGATTTTTTACAATTGTGATTAGTCTTCCTTGGAGTTTTCAACTGTCTTTTTGTTTTGTTTGCTTTATTTTTACATAATTTTGTGTCTTTTGCAAAGCATTTGAACAATCATAGTGCATTCATTCCATCTCTAGTGTCAATGCTCCATCTACAAATCATTAAAAGTTTACTTTCCATTTCTCTCTCAACCTTGTAATTTTAGCAGCTCCTTTCTTCTGTGTCCTTTATCTGTCCAGCTGCTGCACACTTCATGGACTGTAGGTCACTGACGTGGATATTGTGCACACACACTCATGATGTTCACAGGCTAGCGCCGTTCCCGTTTGAAATGCTCTCATTGTGTTGGGTTGGTTCTCATCATTTTTCATTTGCCTTTCCGATCCCAATGAATGTTCCCTTTCTGCACTGCCTACCATAATAATATGGCTTCAGGAAAACCTTGCAGAAAACTTTCCTGGAAAGACAAGCTACCTGGTGTCCATAAAAGGAACCTCTTACTCATTACAGTTCATTCATTTGTTCAATATAATTGATGGCGCACTTCCATGAATAAGGTATAGCACTAGGACCTTAGAAAGCAATAAATGAAACACAATCCTAGCCTCATGAATAAAGATATAGTCAAGCAGAAAAATTACTAAGCACTGTGGTGCATGCATTGATAGAGTTATGGATGAGATAGAGGGGATTCCACAGAGAGCATTTTAGGTTAAATCTGAGTTAGGTACAGAAGTCAAAGTACAAGCTGACCAAGCAGCAATGGAGAGAGCAGCATTCCAGAAGAGGCAGGAGCAAAGAGTTACAAGTGGGCATGAAGAGTTTGGGACATGGTGTGACTGGATTAAAGGGTGCTTTGGGTGTGGGGTTAGGGCTTGGTCATGATCACACCTTTTCCACTTTGCAAATAAGTCAAATTATGTTTCTCCCTAGACAACTGTTATTTTGGGGGGAAATATTTATTTTTTAATGCTGCTAGAAATTCCCAGAGAAAAAAAATTGTAGCATATTACACTAAACTGCCTCTTCTTCACTCCAGGAATTTGGCAGAGTTTACATTTAAAAAAAAAATCTTTATTGCACTTTATACATGTATTATGCTATAGTAACAGTGATGGGCTGAATTGTGCCCCCCTAAAATTTGTATATTGAAGCACTAATCCTCGATGTGACTGTATTTGGAAATAGGGCTTTTAAAGGTATAATTAAGGTTAAATCAAGTCATAAGGGCAGTGCCCTAATCCAGTAGGACTGGTGTCCTCATAAGAAGAGGAAGGGACACCAGGGATGCATGTGTAGTGAAGAGGCCACATAAGGACACAATGAGAAGGCAGCCACCTGCAAGCTAAGGAGAGAGACCTTGGAAGGAACCAGACCTGCTAGCACCCTGATCGTGGATGTCCAGTCTCCAAAACTGTGAGAAAATAAGTTTCTGTTGTTTAAGCTACACAGTATATGGTACTTTCTTATGGAAGCCCTAGAAAACTAATACAATAGCCCACATAAAACTAAGTTGCTCTTTAAAAATGATATGACTTTGGACAGAGAATTTATATCAAGTAGTGAACATGGATTTTCATTTATATACAATTTAGCTCAACAGCTATTAAGTACTTGGTTCCAGGAACTATGTTAGAGGTTGAAACAACTACTGATTTTAAAATAATTTATAGTTTACAATAAAGGATTTCTCTATTTTCTCACAATTCTCTGTGAAGAATTATAATTCTTATGCTAAAAACAAATAAATTAGGATGCCAAGCAGCTAAAGAATGTGGCCAAGATTACTCATCAAGCTTTTCCATACCCAAATACTGATCCTGTGGTAAAAAAAATTAACCAACCAAAAACATATTCTTACCATTATGCTACAGTTAAGTCTACTTCACATTAATTAAGGAGTTTGTTTTCAAAAAAAGAGAGCTAGTCATTCCAAACGTCTATAAGGACTAGGAAGGTCATATAAACGCATGGAAAATTCTACATGTAACATAATAGAGTGATAGGATCTGTGGTTGAACTAGGGGGTCCACACACATTCAGAATGCCTTTGTGAAACTGGGTTTAAAATGTTGTGCTCGCCAACAAATCGTAAATCCAGTCCTCACAGTGACAATTTATGTGTCCTTCAACAGTATTAAAGTGAAAGATGATTTTCTTGTATTTTCTACTTTATAATAATAAAGTTAAACTTTCATAAATTTACTCTTTGTACTAGACAAATAGAACATATATTTTATTTATTTGTTTTGTAATCTTATTTATTGTTTTGCTACCATGTTCTACCTGTGAGAAATCACAAGGTTTTTAGATAGCTAATCTAAAATTTGGAAAGAAATCTAGATTTGTTGCCACCCACTTTAGGCTTCTCCTGTAATAAAACATCATTTTCCCTGGAAAACAACCTGGCAGGCATTTTTGAAGCAAAGTTCAACTATATTAAATTTTTAAAAATTGTCTTGTATGATATTATTTTCTGTCCACTAGTCTTGATCCACCTCCACTTTCCCCCAACTTCTTAGAGCACATCAATGCCTATAGCATTGCCTTACATTTACATTTTCTTTATGAGATAGATTGTTAAAAAATTAAATGAAGAGAAGAGAAAAGGAATGGGTTTAGTGAAAATACTTTAAAGAACTTTTGACTGTAAAACCAATTTAATTCTTCAAAATGCATGACAAAATTTGGTCAAAATATGTGGGAATAAGTTAAACTGATAAATTCTGCAAAAATTTTCAGTCATTCATTCATTCATTTGAAAAACTCTTCGTGCACCAAGTCATAGGGGTAAGTTTAAAATAAATATTATTCCTGTTCTTAAGTATCTTGTCTATCAATTATTACATACCAGGTGGCAAATGCTGAAAATATCCTGAGAACAGATAAAAGAGCATCTAAGTTATAATGAGAGTTCAAGGAAAGCTTACAGGAGGTGGTTTATGAGCTGAGCTTTGAAGAATAAACAGACATTTGTTCATCAACAAAGAAAGGTTATTCCAAGTAGAGAAAGTAATATTTTAGAAGGGGAAAAGGAAGTTTAAAATGACACTGCACAGTCAGAGATTCTTTAGGAATCAATACAGCTGGAGGAAAATATATGCAAGAGTGAGTAACTGAACATAACGTTATAGACATGCAAAGGAATCATATCATGGGAGATTATGTTTGTCCTTTATTTGGGAGCAATGGGACTCCTTGGAGGTTTCAATCATGTTGTGATTTCTTTTCACCAGTTTTGTATTTTAGAAGGTTCTCTGTGAAATAGGGCTGTGGTTAGGTTACACCTGGTTCTGACAGAGCACAGAAATGCCAACCACTGAGCTGGTTAACTGCTTGGACCTTGATGTATTTACAGACCCAACATGAAATCTGGGTTTACACTTACTTTGCAAATTTACTTATGTGACCTTGGACAAAGTAGGTAACTTCTTTGAGGCTCAGCTTTTTTTCATTTGGAAAATAGGAATAATAGTAGTACCTACATCATGAGTCTATTGTGAAACTTAACTGAGATAATGCATATCAAGTTTTCAGATACAGTTATTGTTCAGTAAATATCATTTTTATCATGTGAGTGTTAGTGGTCATACTCTGAATGATAATGAATGTGGGCAACACAAAGGCAGCAGCACCAGGAATGAAGAGAAATTAAAAATGTAGAATCAAAAGGGCTTGATGACTCTCTGGATATGGTTGAGATGGGGTCCAGGATTATTCTCAGTGTCCTGGTTGGGGCAGGTGGTGGATCCCTACATTATTCATCAAAACAGGGAATAAAGATGGATGACCAAGGTTAGAAGGAGACAAGTTCAGTTTGAGATATAGGATTATTGAGACACCTGTGGGATGATCACATGGAGCTGTTCAGAAAGTAGTTGGGTGTAGGTCAAGTGATCTTGATGGGACATAGTCATGGGAATCAATATCATATAACAGAAAGAGTATGTGGATTCAAAGGAGCACAATGCCAGGTACAGAGGCCACGAGAATAAAGATGCTCAAAAGGATGATTAAAGAAAAAGACAGGAAACTGTAAAGGAATTATGAGAAAAGTATTAAAAAACAGTTATGTTTATACAAAAGCTGAGGTGGAAGAGAGTTTTAACAAATTAGCAGTAAACCTTGTCAAGTACCATAGAATTATCTGGCACAATAAGGATGAACACTAACCTACTGCCTTTGGCAGTATGGAAAGTAATTGATGATCTCCTTAGTGGGGAGTAAATTATAATCTCCATTCATATTTGTCAGTTTCCATTGCTTATAACAGAAATACTTGAAACTGGGTAATTTATAAAGAAACAATATTCATTGCTTACAGTTTCTGAGGCTGGAAAGTCCAAAGTCCATGGAACACTTCTGGTGAGGGCCTTGTTCTTGATGGTAACTCTGCACAAGCAATGCAGGGTGTCTCATGGTAGATGCCTTGAGCAGAAAGAGACTAACTTCCTCACTTGCTCTCCTTTTAAAGCCATCAGAACCATGCCCATGACCACAATTAATCTATCATCACTAGGGCATGGTTCTCACAATGTAATCACCTTTTCAAGGCTCCACCTTTCAACTACCATGATAGGATTTTCCACTCTCTTAACACTGTCACAGTGGGGAATAAGGCTCAATACATTAAATTTTGAGGGGACACAATTCAATCCATGGCATTCCACCCCTGGCCCCCAAAACTCACATCCTTCTCACATGTAAATACATTCATTCACCCCCCAAAGTCTTAACTTGTTTCATCCAAAGTCCAAAGTGCCATCTGTGAAATTCAAAACAAGTTATCTACTTCCAAGATACAATGATGGGAAATGTAGGGTATATATTCCCATTCCAAAAGGGAGAAATAGGCCAAAAGAAAGGTCCTAAACAAGTCCAAAACTCAGAAGGGGAGGCATCAAATCTCAAAGCTGGTGAATCATGTACCTTGACTCTATGCTTGTCATCCTCTGCACACTGGTGTGGGGATTGGGTCTCCAAGTCCTCAAGCATCTCTGCTCCAATGGCTTTCCTGGTCTTTGGCCATACTTTAGCTGTCCCAGGCTGGTGTTGTGCACTGGTAACTCTACCAGTCATGGAGTCTCCATGGCAGTCACACTCTCACAATTCCACTAGACATGGCACTGGTGAGAATTCTCTGCTGCAACTCTGACCCCATGTTTCTGCTTAGCATCACTTTAGTGAAGGCTCTATGCAGTTACTTCACTCGATGACAGATCTCTTCCTGGGCCCCAGACTTTTCCATGCATTCTTTGAAATCTGGGTGGCACAGTTCTGGCTTTCTGCAAGCCTGCAGACTTAACACTACGTGGATGCTGGCAAGGCTTTCAGCTTATATCTTCTGAAGCTGCAGGTCCAGCCACACCTCAGGCCAATTTAGCCATGACTGGAGCAACGGGAGCAGCCAGGGAGCAGGGACCAACACCCAGAGGTAGCCCTGTGCAGCAAGCCCGTGAAGGGTACCTCAGACCTGCTCCCCTAAACCATCAAGTCTCTCTAGGACTCTGGGCTCATGATGGAAGGGGCAGCTTCAAAGATCTCTGAAATGCCTTCAAGGTCTTTTTTCCATTCTTCTCTTGATAATCTCTTTCTTCTATACTAATCTCTTTAGCAAACAGTCACTGGGCTACAACCTTGCTTTCTTCCCAAAGGTATCTTTTCACTATTTACGTGGCCAGACTGAAAGTTTTCCAATTTTTTGCCCTCTGAGTTATTTTGTTTTTCTTTTTTCTTTCTTTCTTTTTTCTTTTTTTTTTTTTTTTTTGAATTATAAATTCTGGCTTTACATCATGACTTTTCTGCCATAACTCAGAGTAAGTTGTTGCAAGTAGCCACATAGCTTCCACTTAGAAATTTCTTCTGCCAAATACCCTCCTTCAGCATCTTTAAGTTCCACATTCTATAAAGCTTTGGGGCATGATTGGAATGCAGCCAAGTTCCTACAAAGGGTGGTCTTTGCCCCACTTTCCAATATCCCTTCTCATTTACATCTAAGATCTCCTCAGAATGGCCTTTACTGTCCATATTTCTATCAGAATTCTGGTTACCACGACTTGACCAGTCTCTGAGATGTTCCAAACTTTCCCTTGTCTTTTTGTCTTCTAAGCTTTCACCAGTATCTAAGTTTTTCCTAGCCTGCTTATCCAAATTCTTCCAGCCTCTGCCAAATACCCAGTTCCAAAGCCACTTTCACATTTTCAGGTATTGGTTATAAGATACATGTTCAACACACAAAAGCTGATAATGGCCTTATGCCCCATCAATACTCTATGAGAAAGGATAATGGAGATATCAATCAAAACTAAAGAATATTTAGAAAATCTGATTAGAATCGTGTGGCATCTACACAAAGAAATCTATAAAACTGTACTAACAGGCAAAAAGAAGGCCAGAATAAAGAAATGTACTTATTGAAAGGGAAAATTTTACATTGTAAAACTGTCAATTTACCCTAACAGAATTTATAAATTCAACATAATCTAATGAAAATTTCATCTCACTTTTAGTTGAATACATGGTTGCCTGATATCAGAATATTCAGGTTTCTTTTATTCTGAAAATTAGTCAGCTATATTCTCAAATGTATGAAAAGAAAATTCACAAGTATTACAAGGAAATATTGAGGAAGAAAATATCATGTGTTTTAGCCCATCAAGTATAAAAATATGCTTTATATGTAAAGCATTTCAAATGGTTCAACATTTGTGAAGACATTTACAAAATTATGAACATAGCAGTATGAGAATTCAGAAACAGGCCCATATATATCATACAGTCCAGCATATAAAAATTTTTGTTTTGTTACATTTTGTTCTTAATCATTATACACAGGGCAGAATATTGGTTTAGGTTTGGATTCCATTCTTAAAATGGAAATAGATGGATGAGATTAACTGGGGAGACGTATAAACAGAAAAAGAAAACAGGTCCAAGGAGTGATTTGGAGCATTCCTAGAATTCTGCGGGAAGGGGAAGAACCTGCAAAGAGACGCAGAAGTAGTAAGTTAAGAGAAAGGAGAAAAATTAGAAGAGTATGATTTCATGTATGCAAAATGTTACAATGAGGAAAATATATTAACTAAGTTTAAAGCTACTGATAAAGACAGTGTCTAAAAGTGGATTTACTAATGTAGAGGTCACCATACACGTTGAGAGGAGCAGTTGAAGTTGATTGGTGGTAGAAAAACCCAATTGTACTGAGTTTGGAAATAAATAGTAAATGGTAAAACCCCAAACAGCAGTAGCATAAATGAGATAAAAGCTAATTTTTCTAATGCACAAAAGAAATCTGGAGGTAAGGGCTGGCCCATGGCTCACTTGGGAGAGCGTGGTGCTGACAACACCAGGTCAAGGGTTAAGATCCCCTTGCTGGTCATTTCAAAAGAAGAAAAAAAAGAAAGAAAGAAAGAAATCTGGAGGTAAGGGCTGGCCCATGGCTCACTTGGGAGAGCGTGGTGCTGACAACACCAGGTCAAGGGTTAAGATCCCCTTGCTGGTCATTTCAAAAGAAGAAAAAAAAGAAAGAAAGAAAGAAATCTGGAGGTAGGCAGTCAGAGACTTATTGGGAGCTTCTTAAAATCAGGAGGGACCTAGGCTTTTCTATCTTCTTGTTCTGCTGTGCTCAGCACGTGGCTTTCACTCAGCCCAAGATGAATATTGGAACTCCAGCCAATGCATAAGCATTTCACCCACCAGGAAAGAGGAACAAATAAAGAAAGGTGCATCTCTGCTCTAAGAAAATGTTTAAAAATGTAAAATTAAAACTCCCTCTTATAGTGGCCAGAATTGTAATCAAAGTAGTGAGATAGAAAGACTGGGAAATGTAGTCTTTCTTTAAACAGCTATGTGTTCAACTAAAAATGGACCTTCTATTATTTTTTTAATTTTTAATTTTATTTTTTTCATTGTACACATTTATGGGGTACAATTTTTTTGTTTCAATAAGTGTATATGTTGTATAATGATTCCAATCAGAATAGTTAGCATATCTATCACCTAAATATTTATAATTTTTTTTGTGATTACAACAGTCAAGATCCTCTTTTCTGGCTATCTTGAAATATACAATATGATATTATTAGCTATTGTCACCCTAGGGCGCATGAATTTATTTTTCCTATATAACTATAACTTGGTACCCAACTTTCCCTGGCCTCCCCCCCCCCCCCCCCCCCCCCCCCCCCCCCC
>NW_007727018.1:340874-355395 GCF_000696425.1 Galeopterus variegatus
CCCCCCCCCCCCCCCCCCCGCTTTCCCTGCCTCTGGAAACCACTATTCTACTCTGTTTCCCTCTTTTTTCCCCTCTCTTTCTAATTATTTTTTGTAATTGACCCATGGCAATCTCCCAAAAAAGAAAAGCCCAGGACTAGATGGCATTACTGCTGAATTGTACCAAACATTTAAAGAAGAACTAATACTGATACTTCTTAAATTATTTCCATAAATTAAAGTGGATGGAATTCTTCCAAACTTGTAATATAAGGACAGCATCATCCTGATACCAAAATCAGGCAAGGACACAACAACAAATAGAAAAACTACAGGGCCGGCCCATTGGCGCACTGCTACAGTGCGCCGCTTTGGAGCGCAGCGGCGCTCCCGCTGAGGGTTCAGATCCCACATACAGACCGGCCGCTCACTGGCTGAGCGAGGTGCAGGCGCAACACCGAGGGTTGCAATCCCGTTGCCGGTCCCGGTCCGGTACAGGCACGACACTGAGGGTTGTGATCCATTGCCGGTCACGAAAAAAGACAAAAAGGAAAAAAAAAAAAGAAAAAAGAAAAACTACAGACCAATATCCGTAATGAACACAGATGCAAAAATCCTCAATAAAATACTAGCAGATTGAATACATCAGCACATCAAAAAGATTATACACTATGATCAAGTGGGATGCAAGGATAGTTCAAAATATGTAAATCAATAAATGTAATACATTACATCAACAGAATGAAAGAAAAAACCATATGCTCTTCTTGACAGATGCAGAAAAGGCATTTGATAAAATGTACATGTGATGCATGTACATGTGATGGCTCAAAGACTCAGTGGCAGGTCTGTCAGGGGTGTGACAGCTAAGCTGCTTCTCTGAGCCAGTGGCATAGGTACACTTTGACTCAGCTAGCTGAGTGTGGGTCTGCCTTCTGCTGTGCCAGTTCTCAGGGTCCAATACGAGGTTCTGCTTTCCTCTTGGTTCAGGAGCTGAACCCCCAAGGGCAGAGTTACTGAGCTTCTTCTCAAAAGGTAGGAGAGGCCACTAGGCTGGGCTGCAGTGAGAGGACTCATCTAACAACTTCTTGTGCAGTGGGCAGGCCACTCCTGCTGCTTTTGAGCAGTGGGTAGGGCTGTTAAGTAAGCCTGCAGTGAAGTGACCTGTGCAGAAGCTTGAGGGCAGTGAGCAGGGCTGCTGGGCAGGCCTGCAGTGAAGGGGTCAGAGTAGAATGCTCCTGAAATGCCTCTAGTTTCAAAATGGCACTGTCCTGCATCGGCTTGGGTCACAAGGGTAAAAGGTAGGAATGCAGTTTGTGCTAGTGTTCTAGGGTGATTCAGTGTGTGTTTTCTAGACAGCTCCCCACAGTTGGCTCTAGGTTGTCCTGACAAAGGATCTGTGGACCTCTGTGGTGAGGATGGGGGTTAGTGTGGGTCTTCTGCTTACCTTTTTGCCACAAGGGAAAATTCCTCCTGCACTGATCCCTGTGTAGGAGACACCATAGCTGGAGCTGTGTGCCTTTCTCTCTTCTATATGCAACTGTTCTGGGCTTTTGTGCTCCACAGGGATCTCACCAGTCTTCTGCTGCACTCCTACATTCTTCCATTGATGCTCCCATCAATATTTAGCTGTCTGTTAGTTGTTCTGGTCCTTTTCTGTGAGAGGAACATGCCCTGGGCAGCTGTAGTCTACCATCTTGTCATAACTGTGAAGCTTTTACTGCTAAAGAAAAAACTGAAAACAGATAACAGAACAACTCAAAGTGTCTAATATAGATAGCTCTTTGTTATAAGGTATTGAGGCAATTGGATCCCTATAGAAAAAACTGAGTTAAAATCATGACTTCAAAAAAAATCCCAATGGTTTATAGAGGTAAATATAAATACAAAATTTAAAAAGTGATACTTTACTTTCACTTTTGGAAAGATGGAGTTGATCTACATTATATGATACAGTTTATATTACTCAACTTCTGCTTATAACAAAATACACAGAACTGTGTAATTGTAAAGAAAATGAAATTTATTGCTTACAGCCTCTGAGGATGGAAAGTCCAAAGTCCAGGGGACACATCTGGTGAGAGCCTTGGTGGTCGTGACAGTGATGGCAGAGCATCACATTGTGAAAATGGTGGAGCAGAAAGAGTGAGAGACCAACCTCCTCATTCACTCTCCTTTTAAAACTCTCAGAACCACGCCACTGACCACCATTGTTAATCCATTCACTACTTCATGGTCCTACAATTTAATCATCTCTTCCAAGCCCTATAATAGGATTTCTTACCCTCAACAGTTACAGTGGGGATTAAGTTTTGGGAAGACATTCAACCCAAGGCATTCCACCCTTGGACCTCCAAAACTCACGTGCTTTTCTCATATGAATACCTTCATTTCATTCCCAGTCTTAACTTGTCCCATCTCAAAAATCCAGTTTGAAGTCCTATCTGTGAAACCAATGCAAGTTATCTACTTCTAAGATACATATTGGTACATATTCCCATTCATAAAGGAAGAAATAGGCCAAAAGAAAAGTGTAACAGGTTCCAAACAAGTCCAAAATCCAGCAGGGCAAGCATTAAATCTCAAAGCTGGTGAATCATGTACCTTGACTCCGTGT
Organism: Galeopterus variegatus; assembly: GCF_000696425.1. Taxonomy (NCBI): domain Eukaryota; kingdom Metazoa; phylum Chordata; class Mammalia; order Dermoptera; family Cynocephalidae; genus Galeopterus; species Galeopterus variegatus. Next base: position 343,471 of record NW_007727018.1, read on the forward strand.
TTGGTATCCTCTACATGCTGGTGCGAGGATTGGATCCCCAGGTCCTCAGGCAACTCCAATTCTATGGCTTTCCTGATCTCCTGCAACACTTTAGCTCTTGCAGGCTGGTGTTGCATGCTGGTAGCTCCACAATTCTGGGGTCTCCATGGCAGTACCACTCCCACAGCTCCACTAGACATGGCACTGATGGGGTTTCTCCCCACCAAGTTTCCTCTTGGTGTTGCTCAAGTGAAAGCTCTATGTAGTGAACCTGCCCCCACAACAGATCTCTTCCTGGGCCCCCAGGCTTTTCAATGTATCTTTTGAAATCGGGGTGGAGGCTCCCATGCCTCCACAGCTCTGGCATTCTGCCAGCCTCCATACCTAACACCACGTGGGCACTGCCAAGGTTTCTGGCTTGTATTTTCCAAAGCCGTGGGTCCAGCCATGCCTGGGGTCCTTTGGGCAAGGCTAGAGCAGCAGGGGTGAGAGAAGCAGCATCCCGAGGTGGTCTTGGCCAGTGAGCCTGTGGAGGGAACCTCAGGCCTGTTCCCCAAGACCAATTTGTCTCACTAGGCTTTTGGGCCAGAAATAGAAGGGTTGGCCTTAGAGGCTTCTGGGCCTTCTTCCGCCCCCCCTTCTTTTGATAATCCCTTTCTTTTGTACTAATCTTCTTGGCAGCATTGCATTTTTCTTCTAAAAATGGTCTCTGTTTCTCTACCACATGGTCAGGCTGCAAATTCTCCAAATGTTTATGTTCTGCTTCCTTTTAAATTCTGGATTTACGTCATGCCTTTGCTGCCATAACTCAGTGTAGACTGTTACAAGTAGCCATGAAGCTTCCTTAATGTTGTGCTCCTTAGATATTTCTTCCACCAAATACTCAGGTTCACAATTCCTAAATTCCAGCTTCCACAAAGTCCTAGGGCATGGATACAATGCAGTCTAGTCCCTTGCCAGTTCATAGCAAGGTTGATCTTTGCCTCAGTTTCCAAAAAGCTCCTTCACATTTCTACCTGAGACCTTCTCAGAATGGCCTTTACAGTCCATGTTTTTATCAGCATTCTGCTCACCGCCATTTAACCAATCTCTAAAATATTCCAACCTTTCCTTCATTTTCTTGCCTTCTAAACTTTCACCAGTATCTAGGCTTTTTCTAGCCAGCTTCTTCACATTCTTCTAGCCTTTCTTCAATACCCAATTCCAAAGCTGCTTCCAAATTTTCAAATATTTGTTATAAGCAACAACCCAGTCCATTTCTATTGCTTATAACAAAATACACAGAACTGGATAATCATAAAGAAAATGAAATTTATTGTTTACAGTTTCTGAGGCTGGGAAGTCCAAAGTCCAGGGAACACATTTGGTGAGAGTCTTGGTGGTGGCAACAGTGATGGCAGAGTATCACATTGTGAAAATGGTGGAGCAGAGAGAGTGAAAGACCAACCTCTTCATTCACTCTCCTTTTAAAATCCTTAGAATCATGCCCCTGACCAATATTATTAATCCATTCATTACTGCAAAGTCCTACATTCTAATCACCTCTTCAAAGCCCCACTATTCAATTACCATAATAGGTTTTCTTACCCTCAGTAGTTACAGTGGGGATTAAGTTTTGGGGGAACATTCAACCCAAGGCTCAGTTGATTCACATTATTTTCTGATTCTGTATTTATGAATTGGACAACTTTCTAAAATTTATTTCTAACCCCAAATTAACATTTGTGGTGTTTTGTTATTGTCATTGTTGTTGCTGTTTTGACAGATCCTGACTCAGGTTTATTTGTACAAATAGTCCCAGGAGGATACCAGCCCCATGCAGATAGCAGCCCAGGGATCACATTAGTCCTTCTGTCCTCACGTTGGCAGACAGAGGCCTCTACTCCAGGGCTTTCATAAGGGCCCGGGCACCTTTGTGAGCCTGAGCTGGAGTCAGAGCTGCAAACACAGATGCACACACAGACGCACCCACAGCCTTAGGATTGGTTTGAGCCTTTGCCTTGGTCTTTGGCTGGCATGGCCTGAAACCCTTAGCAATGTGGGCAAAAACACTCTTCCAAAGTTTGGGGTAGGTGATGTAGGTAAGTAGATTGAGCTGGCATCTGATGCACTGTAGGAACTTAGGCTTGACCTCCTTGGGATTTATGAAGTCCTTGACTCACATGCACATGGCCTTGGCATTGCTGGCCTGCAATTTCTTCAGGCCCTTCTTGGTGTGCTTCTCAGCAAAGCACATTTTCCTCAAGAACTTGGGGTGTATCCCCTTAAGAGAGTCATATCTTTGTGATCAGGTTTCTTGTTGCTGTTTCTGTGTTATTTTCAGAACTAGTTTTATGTGCTGTGGTTCTTGGATTTGGCCATGTTTGCACCATAACTCACAGATCCTCTACTCATGGAACTTTTATGGTCATTCACAGACTGTGCAGAGCAGCCAAAAACTCAAGTCAACCAATGTGCAGGTTCTCAGCTGAGGGCAAATAGAGTGTTGCTCTGCTTTCTTGTTTCAGTTCTCATACTTTAAATGAGTGGCCTTTTCACAGTCTACCCAGTGACACATTTTTCAAGTTTTTATGCCTTTTTTTTTTTGGTGATTTTGCTGTTTAAAACGGCCTCCAAGTGTAGTGTTTCGTGTCTCATTTTATGAAGCACAGGAAGGCTGTGATGTGACTTACAGAGAAAATGCATAAGTTAGATATGCTTCACTCAGGCATGAGTTATAATGCTGTTAACTATGAGTTGAGTGATAATTAAGCACCAATACATTTTAAGCAAGATGTCTTGAAATATAAAATAAGATAATGTGTTAATCAGTTGAAAAAGAGTGTGACTAGAGGCTCACAGAACCCTAACCTTGTACAAGCGTACTTCAAAAATTACATGGAAAATAGAATTAAAAGATAATATGAATCTTTGTATAAAATTGTTTAAGTACCCCCATATTTCCCTTAGGAGCAGTGATTCATTATTTGCTAATTCAGTGGTGGCAGTGTCATTATAGGACATCAATAAGAATTGACTGTACTTTTTTTCTATTCCTCCTACTGTAAACAGCTATATACCCTAAACATTACACGTAAAACATAAGATTCTGAAAGGTGAAAAGAAGTAGACAGGTTAGGGACCTCAGGACCTAAAGAGTGACATGGTGGTAGTTTCCTTAAAGTTCACGATTTTTTCACCTCATATATCCACACTAGTTCCTAGGAAGCCAGGAACCTAGAATTGTCAACAGGCACAGACTGAAAAAGCCCTAAGATAATCCTGTTCTATTTGTCAAAGGACCAGGAAAGAGTCAGACTAATAAGACAAAAAAGTTTTAGACCTTACCACTCTATTCCAGCCAAACAGCATAGAAAAACCTATGACCCCACCTCCACTCACATGAGGAAAAGCCCAGTGGGAAGACTAGATTTCCACGGCTGTGAGGCTGTAAGGAGACACTCAACACACTCCTGGGTCATGTCAGAGAAGGGCAGGTATGGAGCTGGGAGGAGCTCCATCCCCACCATGTCAGTCGAGACCACAAAGAGAGCCTGGACTTCTACACTACCCAGTTTAACAAGGTCCCTCTGCTACCAGAGAAGAAAGTCTGGGGAGGCCTGATAGCCAGCCTCAACCCACCCCGTCCCCTTGCCAGGTTCTTGACTATGCCACAGAAAAGAATTCAAAAGCAGAGTCACAGTAGAAAGTGAGAACAGGCAGGTTTAATATAATGAATAAGAGATGCAGATTTCACAGAGCGCAGCCTAGCTCCAGAGACTGAGCAGAGCCCACACCAAGTTTAATACAAAAGTAAGAAATACGCATTCAAAGACAAAATGAAGGCTGGCTCTAGAGTGAACAGCGGCCTGCCAAAGGCAAGTTTGACACAAAAAGAAAGAAATACACCTCAGGAGAAGTGCACACTGGCTCTAGAGAGAGTGAGCAGCAGCTCCACCTTATACCAGAATTCAGCTTTTATAGTTTTGCTATCTATACATATTCATGCTATCTAATGAATATTCAACTAAGGGGGTGGTTACCAGTTATGTAAACTAGTCCTGCACATGCTCAGTTGGTCTCTTTTAGAGTATGCTTATTGGTCAAATTCTACCACATGCACCAAATATATTCAAATATATTCTGTGCTCTCTAGCCCCTCCAGTGGAAGGTCATTCAAAGGATAAATTTCACTTTACTGAGCATGCTTGGCCATTAGGATTATATAAATCTGGATTAAACTCCTCTCTACTGGGCATGCCCAGACACTGGATTTGAATAAGTCAACCCCCTGCAGTAGCAATCACTATGTGCTGGTGCTGAAAATGAGTGCTACAGGCCACCCTAACTTGGGACTCAGAGGAGAGGCTTGAGTCCTGGAAGAGTGGTTTGGGACCCAGGAGAGTGTCCTGAAACACAAACCCAGGAGAAACTAAACACCTCTTTTCTTACCTCCTCACTGGGATTGTACCAGGAAGGCCTAGTAAAGAGTCAGGACTTTTACCACCACTCAGCAATAATGAGGCCACTTTTTGCCATCACCAAAACCACCACCACCATTCTGGTGTCAGTGGAGGCTAAATGGAGAAGAGTAAGAAGGCACCTTGCCCTTCCCAGATAGTGTAGTAGCAGTGGAAGTCTCTTAGGGAGCCTGAATTTCTACCTCCAACCAAAAATAATGAGGAGCATCACCCCTGAATCTCAGGTGTCAACTGAAGTGAAGTAGGGAAACTGCACTTTGACCCCTACCTGGCAGCAATAAGGTACCATCAGAGAGGTGTCGGAGAAGACTTATTAAAAGAGAAGGTTGAAAAAAGATCCAGAATCTTATAACTCAATACCCCAAATGTCCAGGTTTCTATCAAAAATCACTAATTATACCAAGAACTAGGAAATTCTCAACTTAAATGAGAAAAGACAATTAACAGATGCCAACAACCAGACAACACAGACATTAGAATTATCTTAAAGTGATTTTAAAATAGCCAGCATAAAAATGTTGAACAAGCAAATACGAAAGGCTTGAAGCAACTGGAAAAAAATAGAAAGTCTCAGCAAAGAAATAGAAAGTCTCAGCAAAGAGAAAAATATACAGAAAAATTAAAAATATAAATTTAAAAATACAAAAACCAAAATAAAAAACTCAACACATGAGCTCAAGAGCAGAAAATAGAGGACAGAGAAAGAATCAGTGAACTAAAAAACAGAAAAATAGAAATTATCTGGCATGAACAACAAAGAGAAAATAAATGGGAAAAAAATGAACAGAGCCTCAAAGACATGTTCTACTGTGACAAAAGACCTAGCACATCCACCATCAGAGCCCCAAAAGTAGAGGAAGAAAGGGGTGGGGCTAAAAGGTATTCAAGGAAATAATGGCTTTTTAAAAAAAAGACATAAACCTACAGACTCAAGAGCTGAGCAAAACTCAGACAATATAAACCCCCTCAAAATCCATGCCAATGCACTTCTTAGTCAAATTTTTGGAACCTAAATACAGAGGAAAACTGGTAAAAGCATTGAAAGAGAAAAGATACCTTATCTATAAGGAAAACATAATTTCTCATCAGAAACAATAGAAGCAAAAGTAAGTGGCATAATATTTTCAAGTGCTAAAGGAAAAAAACTATCAACTCTGAATTTCGTGAAATGTGAGAGTTAAAAATATGAGTATTTTAAAATAATCTTGAGGTTGGAGCAAATTTTCCTGAGTAAATCACAAATCCAAATCACTTTTCAAAAAAAGATTACCAATTTGGCTAACAATACATTTTTAAAAACTTATGTACAATGTTAAAAGACAAGCAACAGCCTAAAGGGAAATGTTTCAAAACATATAACAAAGAGAGTTAATTCTGGAATTTAGAAATTTATGTGTACCACCACATGCATATTAGGATGACTACTACCAAGTGTTGGTGAGGAAGTGACGAAATTGGAAACACTGTGCACTGTCAGTGGAAATGTAAAATAGTGTAGCCAATATGGACAATTAAAAACAGAATTAACATATGATTCACCAATTCAACTTATATACCAAAAGAGTTGAAAGCAGGATCTTGAAGAGATATTTGTATACCCATGTTTATAGCAGCATTATTCGCAATAGCCAAAAATGAAAGCAGCCCAGTGTTCATCAACAGATGAATAGTTAAACAAAATGTGGCATATAAAGACAATGTAATATTATTCAGCCTTAAAAAGGAAGGACTTTCTGACATGTGCTACAGGATGGATGAAACTTGGGTACGTTATGCTAAGTGAAATAAGCCAGTCCCGAGAGTGATTGATATTACTAATTCCTTGATATAATTGGGGTGGTGTGGAGTTTCAATTCATACTGCTTTGTTTTTAGAAAATGATTTTACAGCATGTGAATAATACAGACATAGACAGAACAAATTAGATATACGATATAGATATAGGCCTTATCTTTACTGTCTTTATGTTCATCCTCACAACCACCCAGAAGCTCCACGCTGCCTTGGATTCCAAGTACACTCAGAAAATAAGAGGAGCTGATAAGCAGAGGACAGCTTCATACACGAGGTGACGCCACTTCTCCTTCTGCTTCCTGATTCAGTGAACAGTGAGGTTTTGCATAAAATTGTCTATCCTGCCCCTACTTTATAGTTAATTCACTCAATGATCTATTCACTTAAATTATTTTATGCTCTTACTCACTAAATCAATAACTTACTGAATTTATAATTCTGTGATAAAGAAATGATGAGTGTTTATCATACATGCATTGTAAATATGTGAGGAGAAATAAACTATCTGCATGTCCTATCAAAATAAGCTGAATGCTCCTCTTATTCTATTGACAAACGGATAGAGAATAACAGAAAAAATATAGAATATATATTTAGAGATTAAATTAGATACAATTGATTGGATACGGAAACTGTGGTATATATATACCATGGATTTCTACTCTGCCATAAAAAAGAAGGAAATTCTCCAATTTGTAACAACATGGATGAACCTGGAGACACTTATGTTGAGTGAAATGAGTGAAGCACAGAGGGATAAATCCCACGTGTACTCACTCATATGTGGGAGCTAAGAGAAAAAGAAGGAAAGAAAGAAAGAACACAGTGGTGTATTGGACTTGCAGAGGGAGAGAACATACCTAGGGATACGAAGTAGAGTGGCAGGAAGAAGGAGGTTGGGGATAATTGGGTGGGGGACACGGGTTACAAATGCAATGTGTGGTAATGGGCACGCTGCCAGTCTGAATCTGGCCTTCACATCTTGGGCACGAGGGGTAACAGTCAGCTTTGTATCTCATGAATATTTGTACCCAATAAAAAATAATAATAAAAATATAAAAATAATACGGATTATTTTATCATAATTAACTATTTAAAAAAGAATAGAGGCACCAAAAGCTCTATAATATTTCATAAATATAAGAGCTGCAAAATGATGACAAATTGACTAAATATGGCACAATGAAGAATGCCAGTAGAAGTAATAATGAAAAATGACAGCAGAAATCTAATAATCAGTGTAATGGAAGGAAGTAAAGGAGGAGGGGGAGAGACAGAAGGAGAGAGAATCAGGGGAAGGAGGAGAATAAACAGTCATTGAAGGCGTCAGGACAAGTTTCAAGAATTAAAATCAGAGTAAGAAAGACCAGAGAATGAGAATGCTCATCTTTGCATTAAAAAATGCTGCTGCTTTTACTGATTTTGCATATTTAAATATGGTCATTCCTTTGAGTCAAGGTGACTGGGTGAGGACCGCAACCATGAATACATCCTTTTAGGTAGCCTAGAATTTTAAAGACTTTCAAGTACTTTTCCAAAAAAACTGCCGAAGGTCAATCGCGATTATTAAAAAAGACTATAATTTGTATTAAACATCTGTGATGTAACAGAATATAGATCAAAATGGTCCAAACTTAACCAAAAAGCCAGATACTTTGAAATATGAAGTACTGATGATGTATGATTTAGGTTAACTAAGGATTTTACTAAAGTTTTAAAAGCTATGAGCTATACGTATTTTTGAGGCATTATAGTCAAATAACCCACAAGTGGAACAGGTTAAACATACCTCTTCTTTTCTAAGAAGCTGAAGAGATTGGAAAGTGAGCAATTGAAGAGTGAGGCAGGATATGACAACACTTTTGAAATTAGAGATCAATTTGCTTTAACTTCAGTACTTTTCCTGATATCAGAACAAATCCCCCAGCAAGCAGTTTGCAAAGCCCTAGAAAGTACATGAGGCTGAGTAATAACCAACAATCCTTGGTGGACAACAAATCATGTCAGTCCAACTGAATTCCCTTTTACCCAGTGACAGCCTTATAAATGTAGAGGAACAAATGAAGTCATATATCTTGACTTCACAAGGTTTTTGTCTGTGACCCTCTTAACATCCTCATAACAAGATAGCAAAATATGGTTTAGTCCATGATCTTGGAAGAGTAGTTACTGATCATTCATTATTCAGTGATTACTCTGTGAGGTGATGTAGATCCTGAAATTATCTAGGTATTGCCCTGGGAAATATTTTTATTATTTATTTTATTAATTTTTATTTAATATTTACTCAAATATTAAAATTGATGGTATTTTCATAAAATTTACACATTAAAAAGCAGCATATCTAACGAAAAAGTTGAATTGAAATGATTACATTGGAGATAGTAGGAAGTCATTTCCATTTGGTAGCCCTTGGAGCCTGTTTCTGAATCATTCGCACGGCATATAATGATATTCATAGAATGTGTAGGTTTTCCCTTTTTCCATTTCATCTCCATTGGAATTAAATTACCTACTGAAAATCAAGATAAGGACACGGCTCTCACATCAGTGGGGAGCTGTAGAATTGCTCACCAGGAGGGAGCATTTTCCCTTTATGTGTCCTTTTTGTGTCGTGTTTTCAAATGTCATTTTTTTTTATTGATTGATTGACCATAGCTACTGCATTGGGAGGCACCACTCAAAATCAAAGTAGATTACATTTCATAATGTAAGCAGATGATCTTAAAACTGGAAATCTATTTTAATACAAAATAATAGCTAGGTTGTGTCAATGCATAACCTAGATAGAGGATAGAAAGTTTGTTTTTTGGTACTGACAAATAATTAATTGAAATGTAAAACTGAATATAATTTCAAATTATTTCATTTAAGATACTTATGGCTACATTCATGAAATAGTCTGTCAACTTTGAGGACAAGATTATGATAATATTATAACATAAATTAGGGGCCTTTTGTAAATGAATTACCTGTTTCCTATAACTCACCTTTAAAATCATCTGATCCCTTAGTATTTTTTGGAAATAGTACATTAGTAATTACTGATTTTTCCCACAATTATTAGTCTGTCCAAGTTTCCTCCTTCTTCTTGAATCTAATTTGGAAATAGAAATAATCCAAGAACATTTTTCTACTCATCAAGATTTCAAATGTGTTTTCATTGAATTATACATAATAAAATACAAGATCTGTAGCCATAACTACTACAAGTGATTAAACTTCTTTTTACCTAGTAATCTTCATCAATAAAATAAGCACTAAAACAGTACTTATTTTACAGTGTTTTTAATGAAGGCCGAAAGACTTAAAACATGCAAAATTTAGAAAGCACAGTAGTGGTTGTTATTATTATTGTTATTGTTATTATTATTATCCTGTCCTAAGATACATATACAGTACCTCTGTATTTATCATATCACCTTTTTTGTTATTTTTACTCTATTTTTTGTTGATTCATTGATTTATAATTCTGCAGGTTTGTCTATTTCCTTTTTTCTCCTTAAGTAATAACCACTATGCCCATCCTTTTATTTCACCCTTTTGGGGTCAGTTATTTTAGTAGTGTCTATCACCTAGAATACTTTCTCTTGCAAGTGTCAGGAAATCTAAACCACACTAGCTTAAACAAGTGAGTGGATATAGCGGCTCAGTTCCTGAAGTATCTGGAGATAGGGAACATTCATCCACTTTGTCCAGGGCTCCAGCTCTATTTCTCTGCAATTCCTTCAGCTCTTTTCTTCTTTAGCTCCCTATTTAGGATGGCTTCCCTAATGATTGTGAGATGTTTATGATTCGCGAACAAGGCTCCTCCAAGGAAAGGTAGAGAAATTATCTCCTACAACCATTAAATGAAAGAACTCAAAGGTGCTTTTGTTAACCATCCCTGAATCAACCTGGAACAATAGGAAGTCATGAACTGTCTTACGCCTGAAGCAATTACTAGCAAGGGAAATAGACCCATCTGTGGAGCCAGAGGTGGGATCAAGCCACCAAAGCAGAGTTACTACACAATGGGAAAGAAATTGCCAGCCATGTGAAAGAGCCATCTTGGTTGTTCTAGTCCAGTCAAGCCCCTAAATAATGTTAGTGCCAGCCAACATACATAGAGCTGAGTTCAGTCAACAACAGATCATGAAAAATAATAAAATTTTTCTTATTTTAAGTTAAGTTTGGGGGGTGGTTTTTTAACACAATATAGCAGTAGATATTACATTTCTAAAGTTTCCATGTTTGCCTGTTTTTTTGCTTATGTGCCCTTGAAAGAGGAGATTTCTATTCATATGTAGTGTGTGCTAATGGAAAATGTGAACATTAATTATGGCCCTGATCACTGACAATTTGAAGTCTGGCTGAAGCATATTCTACCATCTACAGCAGTTTGGCAGGTCGGTATTCCCAGTTTACAGTCCAAATCCCACTATGTCTTGGAACATTCACCAACAGAGGAGATGCCACTATAATTTGTAATCATCTCCTATACCCACCTACTGGTTCTCAAACATTTGGAATAAATTAAGACATGAAAATATACAATATTAAGTCTCAGTTCTCCCTGTAACATGTTTCATGGGGAGAGTTCACCTCCAATAAATCTAGGAATTATTGTTCTCGCACATTTATTTCCTGCAGTTTACCCTGAAACTTCTGTGTCTCTGTCAAAATACGGAGGAATAAAAAATATGAAATTGGGCACAATAGTTTTCAATCATCTATCTCAGAAAAATAACATTTATACAGAAGAATGAAATTTCATTTGGTGTAAACTTTGTTTTTCTTATCTTGTATTTATTTTTTGAATTGAAAATTGATTATACATTTTTGTAGGGTACAGAGTTGATTACCAATACTTATGTACAACATGTGATGGTCAAATCAGAATAATTAGCTTGTCATTATAATACAAAATCATTAAGTCCGTTAACCAATTTCTTGCTGACCTCCTTCCTGACCCCACTTTGCCGCTTCTAAAAACCCCAGTTCCGAACTCTCCTTCTGAAAGTGCAACATACTATTGTGATTGATGTTTCTGATTTTCTTTCTCTTTCTTTCTTTCTTTCTTTCTTTCTTTCTTTCTTTCTTTCTTTCTTTCTTTCTTTCTTTCTTTCTTTCTTTCTTTCTTTCTTTCTTTCTTTCTTTCTTTCTTTCTTTCTTTCTTTCTTTCTTTCTTTCTTTCTTTCTTTCTTTCTTTCTTTCTTTCTTTCTTTCTTTCTTTCTTTCTTTCTTTCTTTCTTTCTTTCTTTCTTTCTTTCTTTCTTTCTTTCTTTCTTTCTTTCTTTCTTTCTTTCTTTCTTTCTTTCTTTCTTTCTTTCTTTCTTTCTTTCTTTCTTTCTTTCTTTCTTTCTTTCTTTCTTTCTTTCTTTCTTTCTTTCTTTCTTTCTTTCTTTCTTTCTTTCTTTCTTTCTTTCTTTCTTTCTTTCTTTCTTTCTTTCTTTCTTTCTTTCTTTCTTTCTTTCTTTCTTTCTTTCTTTCTTTCTTTCTTTCTTTCTTTCTTTCTTTCTTTCTTTCTTTCTTTCTTTCTTTCTTTCTTTCTTTCTTTCTTTCTTTCTTTCTTTCTTTCTTTCTTTCTTTCTTTCTTTCTTTCTTTCTTTCTTTCTTTCTTTCTTTCTTTCTTTCTTTCTTTCTTTCTTTCTTTCTTTCTTTCTTTCTTTCTTTCTTTCTTTCTTTCTTTCTTTCTTTCTTTCTTTCTTTC
>NW_007727018.1:355405-373414 GCF_000696425.1 Galeopterus variegatus
CCCTCCCTCCCTCCCTCCCTCCCTTCCCTCCTTCCTTCCCTCCTTCCTTCCTTCCTTATTTGCTCCAACTTACAAATAAGGATATGCGGTATTTCTCTTTCTGTGCCTGGCTTACTTCACTTAAAATAATTTTCTCCAAGCTCATCCATGTTGCTGCAAATGGCAGAATTTCATTCCTTTCTTGGCTGAGTAGTATTCCATTGCGTATATATACCACATTTTCCTTTTCCTGTCATCCATCAATGAACATTTAGGTTGGTTCCATCTCTTGGCTGTTGAAAGTAGAGCTGAGATGAACATGAGAGTGGAAGTATCCCTTCAACATGATGATTTCCATTCTTTTGGTTATATGCCCAGCAGTGAGATTGCTAGATCATATGGTAGTTCTAACCATAGTTGTTTGAGAAAACTCCATACTGTTTTCCATATTTGTTGTATTAATTTACAGTCCCCCAACAGTGTAGGAGAATTCCCTTTTCTCCACATCCTCACCAACACTTGTTATTCTCTTTTTGACAACAGCCAGTCTGACTGGAGTGAAATGGTATCTCAATGTGGTTTTGATGCACATTCCCTGATGCTCATTGATGTTGAGCATTTTTTCATGTGTCTGTTGACATTTGTATGTCTTCCTTTGAGAAATATTTATACAGTTCTTTTGCTCACTTTTTAACAGGATTATTTGGGTTTTTATTGTTGAGTTGTTTGAATTCCTTGTATATTCTGAATATTAATCCCCTGTTGGATTTAGAGTTTACAAATATTTTCTGCCATTCTGTAGGTTGTCTTTTCATTCTGTTGATTGTTCGCTTGGCTGTGCAGAACTTTTTTAGTTTTAGAATCCCATTTGTTTTATTTTTGTGTTGTTGCCTGTGCTTTTGAAGTCTTATTCATAAAGTCTTTGCCCAGTCCTACATCTTGAAGTGTTTCCCTTATCTTTTCCTCTAGGATTTTTATAGTTTCAGGTCTTATATTTTAGTTTTTAATCCATTTTGAGTTAATTTTGATATATGGCCAGAGATAGGGGTCTAGTTTTATTCTTCTACATACAGATATCCAGTTTTCCCTGCACCATTTACTGAAGAGCCTGTCCTTTCTCCAATGTATGTTCTTGGTGCCTTTGTTGAAGAACAGTTGGCTGTAAATACATGGATTGATTTCTGGGTTTTCTGTTCTGTTCCACTGATCTATGAGTCTATTTTTATGCCAGCCCATGCTGTTTTGGTTACTATACCTTCATAGTATAATTTGAAGTCAGGTAGTGTTATGCCTCCAGCTTTATATTTTTCACTCAGGATTGCTTTGGCTATTTGGGGTCTTTTGTTGTTCCATATAAATATTAGGATTGTTTTTTTCTATTTCTGAGAAGAATGTCACTGGTATTTTGATGGGGATTGCATTTACTCTGTAGATCACTTTGAGTAGTATGGACATTTTTGTGGGTGGCATGGGCACTGTGTAAGATGAACTCCCACTCAGGAATAAGGGCCATGGCTCTGGGACTAGGCAATGGCACAGGCAACTGCAGCAGTCAGGGTGAGGGACTCAGCCTGAGCAGGAGCAGTGTTACCACTGGGAAGTGTTCACAACCTAGCAGTCAATGCAAGGGAGAATTTCTCCTGTGCTTATCCTGGTGTCAGAGATGCGGTGTTGGCTGAAGTGGTGTGCCGCTTTCTCCTCTTGGCACTACCCCACTGGTTTTTGTGCTGTACAGCATCCTCACCAGGCTCCCACTGCCCTTCCATGCTCTCCTACCAGTTCTCTCCCCTGTACTTATCTGTTCAGTCCTTGCTGTTGTCTGTTTCTGGGAGGATCTCATATTGGGTACCTCTAGTCCACCTCTTACCCACCCTCTCTCCTGGTATAAACTTTGTATTTTTCTACCAGTGTCAGGATAAAAATAGAGGTGAAAAAATTGTCTTTTCACCTTCTTTTGAACTGACAGATTTACTCTGTTCTGGCATTAAAGTCCAGATAGCATGGAAAAGTTCCTCTGGTCATGCCATTTGTGACAATTCCTCCCAAAATCTTGTCCTAGGCCGACTATTAGTTTTCTTTTCCCTTTGTGCAATGGTTAATATAATCTATGACTTCTTTAATTATTTTATTAAACTTGAAATAACTACTAGAAAATTGATCCAGTAACATATAATCATACCTCTTATAAGTATATGGCATTTTAAAATTTCTAGTGGTCTGTGTTCCCTTTTTGTATATGGCAAAATAAAAAACAATACATGAACATATTAAAAGCTATATAAATATGAAAGAGGGAGAGATAGGAAGATAGTGAAAGAGGGAGAGAAAAAAAGAAAGAAAAGATGATAGATAATAGATAGAGAGGAAGGGAATTTTGAGAAAAAGGATTTCCATATCATAAGTCCCAGCAATTCATATTTTCTTGTGTTTGCTATAATCATCCCTGTATAAATGACTACTTCGTGTGTGTTTCAAACAGCTTTACTGGCATATAATTTATATACAAAAACTGTACATATTTAATGTATACAACTGGATGAATTTGGATGTGTGTGTACACCCATAAAACCATCACCATATCTATCATTTCCAAAAGTTTCCTTGTGTCATTTTATTTTATTTATTTTATTTGTGGTAAGGACATTTAAGATGAGATCTAACCTCTTAACTATGTTTTAAGTGCACAATACAGTGCTGTTGACTGTAGGCACTCTGTTGTACAGCAGATCTCTAGAACTAATTCATCTTGCATAACTAAAACTTTATACCAACGGAACAACAATTCCTCATTTCTTCCTCTTTCCAGCCTCTGGTAACCACAATTCTATTCTCTGCTTCTAGAAGTTTAACTATTTTAGGTACCTCATGTAAGTGGAATCACAAAATATCTGTCCTTCTGAGACAGGCTTATTTCACTTAGCATAATGCCTTCCAGGTTCATCTATGTTGTAAATGACAGGATTCCATCTTATTTAATGTTGAATAATATTCCATTGTGTGTATATACCACATATTAATGATTACTTTAAAATCATTAGGTATGGATCTAAAAGGAAATATGATATAGATTTGTTTTCAATAATTTATGATTATCTCCTACTCTTCAGTTTTCCTGAATCTCTGAAATTATCCCTCTCCTTAAACTTTCTTCAACCCCATAGTATTTTGTGATGGCACATCCTGTGCTCCTGACACTTATTCCACCTCCTTTGGCTGCTTCCTAGAAGTGCCCTGTTCTCTGAGAGCTGAGATAGGAGCTAGTGAGCACATCAGTCTATGTGTTGCTCATGCTAACATGTTAAGTGGTTAATCCTGAACATGAAAAATAACAAAATTACCTTTATTGGAACTTACCTTAAAATGATTAACATGGCTAATTTAATATAGTCAAGATCATTTGATAGAGCACTTTCTGAGGAAATATAAGATATTTAATTATTTATTGTACTTTATCACATGCTCTTTTTAAAGTTCCATATTATGACAATCATAAAGTTGAGTGTTATAAGCAACTTGGAAAACTTGTGGAAGAAGATATTTGAGGTTAAAATAGGCATTTTGATATGCTTCCAATTAATGTATACTCTATTATACTTGGGGCCAGTTCTAACTAAAGACATCAGTGACAGAAAAATGAAACTAAAATGTCTTTGTTCCTTTTTCTTACTTTTACTCTACTCCATTTCTATGTGTGTGTATATATGTATATAATATATGAGAATTGAATATATGTGTATATATTTATGAGTTTATACACTTGTATATATAATTTTGAAAGGATTTAAAGAAAATATATCTTACCAGTAGTATACATCAAACTTTTTTTCTGAAAAAAAATAGAAATGTCTTGGGTCCCTTCTAATAAGTCAAATGCTCAAAAAGAAAACAAATAATAAGGATAAAATAGTTGGTATTAAGAGAAGTCTACTATTAGAACAAAATCTGAAAACAGAATAGCAAGCAGAGTCTAGAAAAACAAATCCTCACATGATACATAATCTTACCAAATACCAATGTCAGATTTATTGTTTCAGAAATCATGAGTTGTCCCTTTTATTGTGGCACTTGCCTGGGGCAGAAATATGGGGGGCAACAAAATGTTAAGCAATGCATTCTCATGAGTGACTGTGGGCCTTTCAGGGGCAGTCATTTATCAATTTGCCCAAGGCGAAAGGAAGACTTGAGTCAGACAATGGAAAAAAACATTTTCGCAAAGAGAATCAACAAAATTTCTCATTTCTAAATTGTTTTTGTAAAAAAAAAAAAATCATCAAAATAAGAAATATGTAAAAATAGAAAATACCTCAACTTTGCAGTTTGTTTAGACAATATCTTAGTCTGGATTCCTATGGCAGACCCTGAAACAGGATTTAAGTGCAAGTGATTTATTTGGGGCATGATCCTAATTGAGGTATAGGAATGGGCAAGTGAGAAAGAGAAAGGGGAAAGGCAATAAGAGTATTTGCTGCTAATACAGCAACTGGTGCTCAGTTCCAGTGGGGACCTTTCTGAGGGCACTTAGAAAGCATCTCAGAATTTGCATATTGAGGTTCCGAGGCATTTATTTACTATCTCTTGTCCCTCTATGATTACAGGTCACATTTGTTCCCCTTCTCTTGGGCAGAGGAACTCAGTAAGTATCAGTGTTTAGTATGTTCGCTAGCATATGACCTCTCAAGTAAGTTGAAGAGATATAAACATGGCAGTGACTTTTTTTGCTACAAATAGTCTTAAGTCATTATGGTTTACAGTAGGTTTGTCCTAGAGATATATATTCTTTTTAACAGAGTTTTTTGATTTTGGCAATGAATATATGTCTGTGTTTCTGTTTCACACAGGTCCTGTCACATCCTAAATATTTCTTGATCGTTCTTGAATGAATCATGCATCTTTTGATATCAAGCAGAACTTGAATGGAGAATGCCACAGAAAAAATTGAATTCATATTTTTTTAAATAGAAGCCCACCCCCCCAAAAAAATCCAAAATGCTGGCTGAAAACAAGCCTTTATAATCTTCTCAAGAATCTTTGAAAAAGATGCCATATGCTAAATACCTCAAAGGAAGCACACAAAATGCTGAATGCCATAAAAATCAACACATAAGCATGATGCAGTGAGGTAATCCAGCAGAAATAAATATTGCAAAATAATAAAAGGGGGAAAAGAGAATAGAATTAGAATTTGTTTCTGTACTTAAGATTCTCAAAGCTCAACTTTGGGTGAGCAGAGTGTACTAAACTCAAGTATAACACAAAACGTACCATTGTACAAACAAATAGATAACACCTTCTTCAGACTCAAAGACATTTTGGAATAATACATGCCCATAATGCCATGGCACTTTAAGACCATGCAAGTTAAAGCTGTTTTTCTCTCTCTTTTTATCTCTCTGTCCATCAATTAAAGGAAACTGGTTTTATAATCAAAGAGTACTCATTTCTCTTAGTTTTGAAAGAAGTTCCCTTATATTCACTCCAAATGAACAAGACTCCATTTTAATATATTGTACATATTAAATATTTGTATAAAATGTAAGGTGTACAGCATCCCTAACAGACTTCACTATTATTTTAGAAGATTGTACATAATATTAGAGAATCTAAATTCTAATTTAAACCACTAAAAACCTGAACAGTCCAAGAAATAAATGGAGCTCTTCCCTAACTATGGGACCATGCCCTTTTTCTAAGCAAAAACAACAGATGGCCTAAATGGATAAAAGGTGGCGCGTAAGGGAAGTTAAGGGGGAGGGCTAAGCATAGAGAGGCAAGGCACGTGCACATTTGACCTTTTCAAGGATTGGCCTAAGCTTGGAAATCCCCGCCTGCTAAGCATATAAATATGATCTTTTGTGTTACAATAAACGGAACTGCCTGACAGAACCCCTGCTGCGTGTGTATGTGTTTGTTCCCTATCTGGGAGACCAGCGGCGTGCTCACCCATCTCTTGGAATCTCTTTTCGCCCCACATCCTGGGGGGGAGAAAAGGGCAATCCCTTTGCCCAGCGGCGTGCTCACCCATCTCTTGGAATCTCTTTTCGCCCCGCATCCTGGGGGGGAGAAAAGGGCAATCCCTTTGGCCCCAACCCTCTAGGGAAAGGAAAAAGCTGTTGGGGTCCTGTGTGGCCGCCAAAGACGCCCAACACCTAACCCCATGTGCATTCTGACATCACCAAACTGGGACCAAGTCCTCCCCTCTAAATAAGCAGATTTCCCAGAGTTCTCCTGTGTCCATGAAAATTATGAAAGAACAGACTACAACTGGTCTCTTATTTTGTATCATGACCTGTAATAATTGTGAAGGAAAAAAAATTCTTTTAGTAAATTGCAAACATTTTTATAGTCCACCATCAAATTTTGATATAAGAAAGGATTTACACAAGCAGTTTATTTGGGAAGAGATCCTGGTTAGCAAGGTATAGGAATGGAGTACTTAGAAAGAGAAAGGAGAAAAGTCAATAAAGGATCACTTAAACAAGAAAAACATTTCAGAAATGACGATCCTAGTTTCCTCTTCTATGTTTCTTATGACTCATCATTATCCTCTCACTTTATATAATCCATAGATCTTTATTTGCTATTTTTTGTTTTGTTTTTAAACTAGGCTGAAGTGTTGTATTGTCCACCTGGGACTGTCTAGGCAGAAAGTGTTCATACTTTTTTTTCAACTATGAAACATTTTCTTTATGCTAGTTGGAGCTTATCCATTTTACTAGTTTAGATAGATAGATGATGACAGATGATAGATGAAAGCTCCCTCAGCTTGAAAATGCAAATTGATACAACACAAAAACACATATACATAAGGTTATTCACTAAAACATTGTTTAAAAATGTGAAATATTGGAAACAATCTATATGCCCTTAGGTAGGTGAATAAACAGGCTGTTATTTTTTAAATCTTAAACATTCTCTTGACTTCATTTTGCTTTTTATCCCAGCTACTATCCCCATTTCTCTGCTTCCTTAAAAACAAAACTCCTAGAATATTTGTCTATATTTCCTGTCTCAAATTCTTAGCCTTCCACCTTCTTTTAAAACCACACAAATCAGACTTTCTACCCAAGCAACCATGAAAATTTAAAGTCACCAATGACTCCCACGTGGCTAATTTGATTACCATTTCTCAATTCCCTTCTTACCTGACCTGTGGGTAGAGTTTGATGAAGTTAATCACTTCTTTGCCCTGAGAACACTTTGTTCATTTGGATCCCGAGTCATCATACTCCCCTATGTTTCTCTTACCTCACTTGATGCTTCTTCTCAGTTTCTGTTGTACCTTCATGCTTTTCTCTCCCACTTCTTTGTGTTGGATGGCCCCAGGGCTCAGTCCTTGGAGCTCTTCCCTATCTACATTCACTCCTTTGCGATTTCATCTAGTCTTATGGCTTCAAATACTACCTGCTCTCTGAAACTCCTATGCTAGATATCTTCTGTTTGCCCCTCCAGATTCACTCTTACTATTCTTGCCTGCTTTGTACCTAGAAGGCTGACATTTCCCTCTAACCCCAATAAGGCAATCATCCTCATAAAACTCTTTGTCCAGGTTCTAATGACCACTCCCTTCCCTGATGCCCTCAGGCTGGGTTTGTTAAGTGTTCTCTGCTGTTACTAGCTTCAGGGTGCTGTGCCCTACCTTGTTGCTTCCATAAACCTTGCCCAAAATGTTGTAAACTCTTTTATTACATTTTCTTCAATTACTCAGCCTGGGTATGTCATTGTTTAAAACATAATAATAAAATTCATACATAACTTGAAGTACAAGATGTAGAGAACATAAAATAAATCTTGTATCCCCATAACTAGGGTCTATAGATGTAACTGAGACAATGACTGAAGGCATGTGGTGCAAAATAAGTGGATTTATGCACAGAAATCCCAAAATCAAACCTGCAAAACCATACTTATTCCAGAAAATGGAACATAACACTGAATAAATGCTCTGACAGCACATAAAGAATATATTTAAATCTCCAAATTGATCAGACTGGTTAAACATGAGAAAAGAAGACACTGAGATACTAGAGGTAGAGTTCATATCTGTAGAAATGAATAAACAATAAAACAAAAGTAATGATTTTATAATAATCCAGATCCCCATAATGCCAAAAAATGGGCACCATAAAGATGCCACATGAGTAACTTTGTGCATCATACTTGTTATGTCTCTGCAAGCATTGCTCTGCATGGTTACCAGAGAATTCTATCTTCATATTTATGATACTGTTAACTTGAAGGGCAATTAAATCACAGAGCTCCTAACTCAATCTGCAACCATATGGAAAAATTTCAGAAGGAATAATACGTGATCTTTTGCTTTCAATCAACCAACAAAAAACTCTCTACTTAACCCTACCACCACCACCAGGAGAAATAAATTTAATAACATACCATCAATTACAGAATAACATACTAGTTAGGACTTAACATTTTGTAATTGACAAAATTCAAGTTAAGCTGGCCTAAACAATAAGGGATAATTTTTTTATTGAAACATAATTGATTATACATATTTTAATGTATGGTACAGAGTTGAGTACCAATACCTGTGTACAATGTGTGATGATCAAGTCAGGATAGTTGTTAGCATATTCATCATTACAAAACATAATCATTCCTATGTATTGAAGACATTTGATCTCCTCTCTTCCAGTCATTTGATAACATGCAGTAAATTATTTTAATTATACATGCCTAGTTCCACTGTTCATCAATAGATCTTATTTTTCCTAACTACCTGTTTTGTGTCCATTAGCCATTTCTCGGTATCTCCCCTTCCCCTCCTCCTTTCCTGACTCCAGAAGCTATAGTTTTGTTCTCTCCTTCTGCAAGTTTAACATGTTATTATGATCTTTCTTTCTTTCCTTATCTTTCTTTCTTTCTTTCATTCTTTTAGCTCCTACTTATGAATGAGGACATAGGGTATTTCTCTCTGTGTGTCTGGCTTATTTTACTATGCTAAGGAAAAATTTTAATCAATATAAATAAAACTCCAGTAGCAGGTCTGGTTTCTGGCAAGTTATGATCCAGTGGCTCAAACAATGTCACCATTAAAACAACTTCTCTTTGGGCCGAGCCCGTGGCGCGCTCAGGAGAGTGCGGCGCGCTCCTGCCGCGGCCGGTTCGGATCCTATATAGGGATGACCGGCGCGCTCACAGCGCTCACTGGCTGAGCACGGTGCAGCCGGTCTCAAAAAAAGGACAAAAAAAAAAAAAATTCTCTTTGACTTTCTATTCTACCCTCACTGGTGTCTTTAATCTTCAAACTACACATTACCCCCTATCTCCCACCAAAACAATACTCAAATTGTCCCCATGTGACCAGTCATATTGGATTAAGGACCCATTCTACTCCAGTATGACCTCATCTTAACAACAAATTATATCTGCAATTACCCTCTTTCCAAATAAGGTCACATTCTGAGTTACTAGGGGTTAGAACTTCAACATATCTTTCTGGGGGGCACAATTCAACCCATAACACATGCTATACTTCCTTCAGCCACAGACTTTGCACGTGCTGCTTCTTTTGCAACAAACATTCTTCCCACTATTGTTTGCTTAGCCAGTTCTTATTTTTCCTTTAGTCTCAACTCAAAAGTCACATCTTTAGGAACGATTTCTTTTGCAAAGTGCATAAGTCAAATTCCCCCATTATACACGGTCTCTATACCACATAACTTTTGTTTCCATAATAATTATCAGATTTATACTACACCTATTATTTGTTATTTTATGCATATGTGTTATCAACTCTAATGCCTTGCAGAGGGCCTGGCACAAAGTTGGCATTTAATATATATCTATTGATTTAAATAACGAATGAAGGAATAAAAACAAAGACTTGGAATTTCTCTGATGGCATATATTAGCCTAGAAAAATTCACATTTTGGCAGTTTTTAGCTTATCACTCCTGAACACAGGAAATTAGTAACCTCCAAAGATATTTATTACATTTTTATAGCTTTTATGCTATTCCTCTTAACTCATCTCTTAGTATCATTGATATGCTTAATACTTTAGAGTCTAGACACTGCAGTTTCTCTTTTCTAATATGATTTCGTTTTGTTTTAAATTCTTTAAACAGGAGGCAAAAAAAGAGGAAATTGATATTTGTAACTGCATTGTAAAATATATTATACAACCATAAAGTGTCAAAATAAACTAAAAATCTGAAATTATATAAAGAGCTGACAAAGCAATGTTTTCAATCTATCTTTTGTCTTTAGTACATTACCATTTTCTTTCTTTTGTCAAGATTCTATGCTGACACAATTGAGTAATGCAGAGCACATCAGAAAACTCTACTGAAAGTACACAGTACTCTTTCATCTTCACACTCTTGCATTACCTCAGCATGTAATGGGGCAAGTCCATTTAAACTAAAATACACAGTCTTCCACCTTTAGGTTGTCCTATGTATCATTCAAAGATTTTGCTATGGACCTTGTGTTTTAGTTCTAAAGCATATCTGTTGAGATTCCTGTCATATTCTTTTTTTGTTTCTTTTTCCTAGTGTCAACTGACATGAACAATCCAGCTCACTGTAGCAAAATAGTTGATATAGGGGAGAAGGACACTGGAGAGAGAAGGTGGAGGATACATAGTATTCCAAACATCTAAGCCATAACGAAGCATCTGGATTTATACTAAAGACTCTACTTCTTCCTAGCCTGTCTTCTGTATATACTTTTATTACTCTTAAATTATTTTCTAATAAAATATTCTGCTTATATTTCTCAATTCACCTACAATGAGATAAATACAATAATAACTTTATAAATACCACTTGCATAATAGAAGACAATATATATAATGTACGTATAATATACTTTTCGTAATAAAGGAAAAAATCATTTTTCTATACACTTTCATTAAAAGCAACCTTAGATTTCAAAGAAAACATGCTATTTTTCTCAAGGCTCCATTTCAGCTCTATATTAAATAAGAACCAGTATTTCTGTCATGTCAAGGTATCATAGATATATAAATCTGCTGATCTTGTCCCTAGATCTCAGTATGAAGTTTCTTCACAGTGTCAAATTCAGCATGATAAAGAGATATATCTACCATCATTGTCTTTAACATATTTCAATATTTTATTCTGAAAATTGAACACATCAACACATCTCTTTTTTTGTTTATTTCTTTCTATCATACTCTGAAAGTTAAACTTTCATTAATGTCTGATCATTTTAATTTTTTTTCTTTTTAGAATTCTTTCATCTTCACTTTATAACATACATAGTTTGTGTTTATTCTAACACATACACAACCTTGAATAAATATATACATTTTCACTCAATGAATAATCCACCTTGAGGCATTAACTTTAAGTTTAAGCACATAGAATATGCCAAAAAGATGCTTTAATGTTAAACATCTCTAGGTATATTTTTAATTTGAATTTATATATTTTATACACTTCATAACTGTAGTTAATTTCTGAATTTTTGCTTTTATTACAACAGTTGTATTTCATTATGGGAAATAAATTTCAATAATTTCTTATTGACAGCTGAGGTAAAGATAAACAACTGGCAATCTTTCAAAGCTTTATAAATACCAGGCCTACTCCAAAAAGATGTGGAAAATCAGCAAAGAAGAAATTAAAATAAGTTGAACCCTGTTGTATGTGTGTTTTGGCTATCTCACTAAATTTGAAAACTCAGAAAGGTAAGCCTAAATATCTTTTATAAAAATAAATATGGAGAAGGATTCTCAGAAGATAGTGGACACCAGGAATCTGTCTTCTCACCTATACAATAATGGTGTTGGCAAAATCTGTCATATAGCTATTTTGGAACTCTGTAGTATATTGAAGTCTTGAAACTTCCAGAAAAAGACTTGGATGGCAAACTGGATCAATTTCAGTCTATTTCAGTGATTAGCATTAGCATAGTAGCAGCTACCTATTCCTCTTCCCTGTGTCAGGCAGTTATGCATGTGCTTCTGGAGCAATCTATACACAGCTTGCAGAAGCCAGGGAGGGGAAAAGGAACACTGTCCTTTAAATATGGCAGATATGTACTCTAATTGCTGATACCTGCTTCTGATCACAGAGGTACAGACAAAACAGTGAGGTGACATTGTTGTTGTACCTCCTGCCATTGTTGCAAGTCCCTCTCCCAGCTAAAATGACTTCCAGGGGACTTAAAGGACCAGCATTCTTTTTCCTCCTCTTTATTTTTCTCATTTTACCCTCTTGGGAGCCAGACATTAAAGACTAGGACCTTCCAAAGCAACAATAAAAAGAGGAAGAATTGTTAAAAAAGACTATGCACACCCACGGAAAGACAGAGGTGCAGAAAAACCAGAGAGGATTTCACATTTACAACTCAGGCTGATCCTTGGTGCAGAGACAACATAAAATAATAAAAAAGTAAAATAAAATAATAACATAAAAACAGCAAATCCTGGGGTAGGGGAAGAATATCATTTCCAGAGTTACCTCATTATTAGATTCAAATGTCTAGTTTTCAACCAAAAATCACAAGGCATACAAAGAAACAGGAAAATATGACCTATTCAAAGGAAAATAAATAAATGAATAAATAGAAATCATCTGTGGAAAAGACCTGCTGGCAGATTTATCTAAAGAAAGACTTAAAAATAACTTTTAAAGATGCTCAAAGAACTAAAGGAAGATTTAAAGAAAGTCAAGAAAATTATACATGAAAAAAATTGAAATATCAATAAAGACATAGAAAACAAAAAAAAAACTAAAAAGAAATTTTGGAGTCAAAAATTATAATAACTGAAATGATGAGCTCACTAGAAGGATTAAAAGAAGAATTAAGCATGCAGAGGAAAGAATCCACAAACTTGAAGATAGGGTAATAGAAATTACCAAGTCTGAGGAACAAAGGAAAAAGAAAAGTGAACAGAGCCTTAGGAACCTGTCAGGCACCATCAAGTGGACCAACACATGCATTGTGTGAGTCCCAGCAGAGTTGAAAGAAAGGGACCGAGGGAATATTTGAAGAAATAATGGCTGAAAACTTCCCAATTTGATGAAAGATGTAAATATAAACATCTGAGAAACTCAATGAACTCCAAGTAAGGTGAACTCAATGAGACCCACACTGAAACATGTGATGATTAAACTTTTAAAAGACAAAGACAGAAAGAGAATCTTGAAAGCAGCAAGAGAGAAGCAACTTGTCACATACAAGGGATCCTCATTATATTATAAGCAGATTTCTCATCAGAAACTTTGGAAGCCAGAAGGCAATAGGCCAACAAATTCTAAGGTTAAAAGTAAAAACTGTCAACCAATTATCCTATATCTGGCAAAACTGTCCTTCAAAACCAAGGGAGAAATTAAGACATTCCTAGATAATGAGGAGTTTGTTTCAGCAGACCTGCCCTGTGAAAAGGGAGTCCATAGTGAAATGAAAGGATACTAGACAGTAACTCAAATCCATATGAAGAAATAAATATCTCAATAAAGGCAAACACATGGGCAATGATAAAAACTAGTGTTATAGGAACAGTAGTTTGTATCAACTTTTTTGTTTTCTACATGATTTGAGAAACAAATACATGCCTTTTTTTTTTTAAAAAAAAAGCAGTTTTTAGTCTACAAGCTACTATTATTATAACTTTGGTTTGTAGCTCCACATTTTGTTTTCTACCTAATTTAATAAACAAATGAATTTTTAAAAATTGTTAGTTTATGTTTTGGGGCACTCCATATATAAAGATGTAATTTTGTGATATCAACAACTGAAAGAAGTAGAGGCAGACCTATTAGAAAAGCAGAGCTTTTATGTGTTATTAAAGTTAAACTGCTATAAACTCAGATTACCATGCTGTAATTTTAGGATGTTATACATAATTCTCATGGTAAAAACAAAGAAAATACCTATAGAATATATACAAAAGAAATTGAGAAAGAAATTTAAGCATTTCACTACAAAAAGGAACTAAATACAAAAGAAGGCAGTAATGCAAAAACTGAGGAACAAAGAAGCTATAAGGCATACAGAAAATGAATAGCAAAATGACAGAATTCCCTCCTTATCACTTAATACTTAAAATGCAAATGCATTAAACTCTCCAACCAAAAGAGAAAGATTGGTAGAATGAATAAAATTTCAAAAGACATGATTTAACTATACGCTGTCTACAAGAGACTGACTTGAAATCCAAATACACAAACAGAGTTTGAAAATGAAAGGATGAGAAAAGATATTCCATGAAAATAGTAATCAAAAAAGAGCAGGAGCGGCTATACCAATATCAGACAAAATGGAGTGTAAATCAAAAAAAGGTTACAAGAGACAAAGAAAGACATTATATATTAATAAAATGTTCAATACGGCAAGAAGATATAACAATTATAAATATTTACTCATCTAATAACAGACCATTGAAATATATAAAGCAAAAACTGATAAAATTAAATAGGGAAATAGGCAGTTTTACAATGAGTTGAAGACTTCAATATCCCACTCTCAATAATGAGTAAAAAAGCCAGACAGAAGATAAGTAAGAAAAGAGAAAACTTGAGCAACACAATAAAGCAATTAGGTCTGATATACACAGAACAGTCTACCCAACAACAGCATACAGATTTTTCTCAAGTGCTCTTGGGACATTTTCCAGAATAGACCATATGTTAGGACACAAATTAAGTATCAATAGATTTTATAAGATAGATATCTGACAAAGTATTTTTTTCTGACCACAATGGGATAAAGGTAGAGATCAATAACAGAAGCAAAACTGGAAAATTCATAAAATTGTGGAAATTAAAATACACACATTTAAACAACCAATGGCTCAAAGAATAAATCACAAGAGAAATGAGAATATACTTAGATACAAATGAAAACAAAAAAAAATCATACAACAACTTATGGAGTACATCAAAAGCAGTGCAGATGGGGAAATTTATACCTATAAGCATTTATATTACGAATCAAGAAAAATCTCAAGCCAAAAACTAACTTTATAACTTAAGTAACCAGAAAAAGAACAAACTAAACTCAAAACTAGCAGAAGAAAGTAAAAAAATAGAGCATACACAAACAAAATAGAGAATAGAAAAACAACAGAAAAGATAAATGAAATTAAAATTGCTCATTTGAAAAGATCAACAAAATTAACAAACATTTAGCTAGATGGAACAAGAGAAAGAGAGATTTAAATTACTAAAATCAGAAACACAGAACACAGTAAGACTAAATTATGATGAAATAGAAATATGGATAGACATATAACTAGTAATGAGATGGAATCAGTAACCAAAAGTCTCCCAACAAAGAAAAGCCCTGGACCTGATGGTTTTATTGGTAAATTCCAGCAAACACATAAAGAAAAACACCACCAATCCTTCTCAGACTTTTCAAAAAATTGAAGAGGAGGGAATACTTCTTAAGTCATTCTATGAAGCCAGAATTACTGTAATACCAAAGCCAGGCAAAGACACTATGAAAAAACTACCGATCAATATCCCTTATAAATATTGATGCAAAAATCCTCAACAAAATACTAGCAATCCAAATTCAGCAGTGTATTAAAAAGATTATACAATATCACCAAGTAGGATTTATTCCAGGAATGCAAGGATGGTTTGACATGTGAAAATCAATCTGTGTAATACATTACATTAATAGAATTAAGAAAAAAATGTACATGATCATCTCAATTGATGTAGAAAAAGTGTCTGATGAAATTCAATAAACTTTCTTAATAAAAACACTCAACAAACAAGAAATAGAATGAATCTACCTCAACACAATAAAAGCCATATGTTAAAAAAAAACCATAGCGGGCCAGCCCGGTGGCACACTGCTACAGTGCGCCACTTGGGAAGCACGGTGGCGCTCCCACCGAGGGTTCGGATCCCACATGCAGACCGGCTGCTCACTGGCTGAGCGAGGAGCGGGGTCAACACCGAGGGTTGCGATCCCGTTGCTGGTCCCAGTCTGGTACGGGCGCGACACTGGGGGTTGTGATCCATTGCCGGACACGAAAAAAGACAGAAAGGAAAAAAAAAAAAAAAACCATAGCAAGCATCATATTCAATGACAAAAGACTGAAAGCTTTTCCTTTAACATCAAGAACAAGGTAAGGATGCTGTCTTTTGCCTAGTTCAACTAGTACTGAATGTTCTAAACAGAGCAATTAGGCAAGAAAAAGATATAAAAGGTATCCAAATTAGAAAGGAAAAAGTAAAATTATCTTTATTCACAGATGATATGATCTTATATGTAAAAAACCCTAAATATTTCACACACTGTGAGAACTAATAATGGATTAATCAAAGTACCAGGATACAAAGCCAACATACAAAAACCAGTTGCAGTTCTATACACTAACAATGAAAAATCTGAAAAGAAAATTACAAAAATAATTTTATTTACAGTAGCATCAAAAAGGATAAAATTATTTAGGAATTAACCAAGGTGATGAAAGACTTGTACAATAAAAACTGTACAATATTGCAATGATAAGTTAAAAACATAAATAAGTGAAAACACATCCCCTATTCATGGATTAGAAGACTTAATATTGTTAAAATGTCAATACTACTCAAAGCAATCTACAGATTCAATGAAATTCCTATTAAAATCTCAAAGGCATTTTTCACAAAAATAGAAAAGCTCACCCTAAAATTCATATGGAATCTCAAGGGATTCCAAATAGCCAAAATAATCTTGAAAAATGAACAAAGCAGGAGGATTCACACTTCCTAATTTAAAAACTTACTGTAAAGCTACAGTAACTAAAACAGTATGACTCTGCCATAAAGACAGACAAATATACAAATGGGATAGAATAGAGAGCCCAAAAGTAAATCCTAGTGTTTACATATAAATGATTTTTGAGAAAGGTGTCAAGAGCATTCAATTATGGGGGGAAAAAAACAGTTTTTTCAACAAATGGTTTTGAGAAAAACTAGATATCCACATGCAAAAGAATGAAGTTGGACCCTGACCTAAAACAATATATATTCAAAAAATAGCTCAAAATGGATCAAAGACCTAAATGTTAGACAAAAAACTGTACAGATCTTAGAAGAAACAGGACAAAGCTTCGCAATGCTGGATTTGGTAATGATTTATTGGATATAATACCAAAGGCACAGGCAACAAAAGAATAAAATAGACAAATTGGATTTCATGAAAATTAAAATATTTTGTGCGTCAAAAGATAATATCAACAGAGAAAAAAAACCCCACAGAATGGAAAAAAATTTTGCAACTCATGCATCTGATAAGAAATTAATATCTAGAATATATACAGAACTCCTAAAACTCAACAACAGTGACAAAACCCAATTAAAAAATAGGCCAAGGACTTGAATAGACATTTCTCCAAAGAAGATATACAAATGGCCTATAAACACCTGAAAAGATGCCCAAAATCCCTAATCATTATGGAAATGATAGCACCTCACACCCATTAAAATGGATTCTATTAAACAAAAATAAAACAGAAAATAATGGCGGCGGCGGCGGCGGCAGCAGCAGCAGCAGCGGTACCACCTCCTTACCCTGCGGGGACAGCGGCGGCGGCCCCTCCTCACCCAAACATCAGGACCCTCCAGACCCAGGCGCCCTAACATATTGAGCCGAGCTGGAGCCGATGGGTGGTGGCCGCACTCGGACCGGGGACTCCATGCGCTGCCCCCGATTCTCCTCTGAGTCTGCCTGCTCTGTTCATTAGACTGCCCAGTGGAACAGAAGAAACTCTGCTCATTTCATCTGATCTGTGGACTGTGAAACCCCCTGCCACAATGAATAAACATCAAAGAAAAGATACCAGAAATAAGAAAAATCAAGAAAGTACACCACCAAAAGATAATAAATCTCAAGCTCTAGATCCTATAGAACAAGAAGCCCTTGAAATGACTGATAAGGAATTTCGAGTGATAATTCTAAGGAAACTGAATGAGATAAAAGAAAACTCAGCTAGACATCATGATGAAACGAGCAAAAGTATACAGGACCTGAAAGAGGAAATGTACAAGGAAATCAATGCCCTGAAAAAAAAATGTAGCAGAACTTGCCTAACTA
>NW_007727018.1:378420-401282 GCF_000696425.1 Galeopterus variegatus
GGGGGGGAAGAAGATATAACAACTATACTTTCATGAAGTTGTTACAACAAGCAAACGGAAAGGACATTCTTGGGGCAGAGGGGAGAGAGGGAGGAGGGAGGGAGGTGTCGGTTATGGGCCATAATAATCATATACAGTGTATTTTGACAAAATAAAAATTTAACAAAAAATTAATTAATTAATTAATTAATTAATTTAAAAAAACAGAAAATAACAAGTGTTGGCAGGGATATGGAGAAACTGGAACACTTGTGTACTATTAGCAGCAATGTAAAATGATACAACATCTGGGGAAAACAGTATGGTGGTTCCTCAAAAAATATAATTGCTGTGTGATCCACCAATTCCACCTCTGGATATATACCCACGAGAATTAAAAGCAGGGTCTCAAGGAGATATTTTGTACAGCCATGTTCATAGCAGCATTGTTCATGATAGCTAAAATGTGGAAGCGCACCAAGTGTCCACTGAAGGATGAATGGATAAGCATAATGTGGTATATGCAAATGATGTATACAAATTCTTCAGCCTTTAAAATGGAAGTAAATTCTGTCACATGCTACAGTATAGATGAAGCTTGAGGACATTATGCTAAGCGAAATAAGCTAACCACAAAAAAAAACTGTATGATTTCTCTTATATACGTTACTTGAGTAGTCAAAAGGATAGAGATAGAAAGTAGAATGGTAGTTGCCAGGGGCAGTGTGAAGGCGTAATGGGGAGTTATTGTTCAATGTTTAATAGAGTTTAAGTTTTACAAGATAAAAAGAATTACAGAGGTGGGTAGTGGCAATAGCTGAACAACAATGCCAATGTAGGCTTAATACCACTGCATTATGCACTTAGAAATGGTTACAATGGTAAATTTTATGTGTATTTTGCCACAATTTTTAAAAATGGGAAAAAAAGATACTTTTTTAAAAAATGAGGTGGCTGAGACACTGAAAATTAAGTAACTTATTCAAAATATATCCAGACCATAGATCATATCCATAGACCAAATAGTTGTTGTCTCCATTAATATGCCTCTCTCCTGCCTACTACAACCCTTACCCAACCAATCTCTGTCCTAGCTCTCCCATGTATCCCCACATTCCAGGCACACTGCTCTGCTTACTAGTCCCAAATATAATCCACCAGTTTCCACCTAATGCCTTGCACAAGTGGCTCCTCCTACATAAATGGTGACCATTTCTCAAGAGCTTTCTCAAATTATTCTTCCTCCCTGAAATCTTTTCCAATAATATTTTTCTTTCCTTTTCACTTTTAGTTCCGTTTATGTGCTTTTCAGACACTGCATTGTATCACTATGATTTTATTTGTCCTTATCTCTTACTTCTGCCTCCACCCCCAAATGCCTGAAGGGCCAGAATCAGTATATTCCTTAAAGAGCCCACAAGGCATTTGGCAGTTAATAAGAACTTGTATTAAATAAACACCATTTGTGACTTTAAGCTGGAGGGTTATTGGAAAGTAACTTTAGGGAAATAACAAGGGGAACAATAAAACTGCAGTGACCACCGGCAAGTGTCATGTGTGCCGCCTTTAGCAACCACTTCTTAGTGCCCTGTTCTCAGTGTGGATGGCAAAGTCCTACTTCCAAACAAGGGGAGTGCTGGGCCAGGGGCTGGAGAGAAGTGGCAACATGCAGCACAACAATTGTACCAGGCAGTTATGCACATAGATTCCTGGAGCTTTGCCATGAGTCCTTTATTCAGAGTGTCTATGTGTATGTGTGTGTTCTTTTCTGCAGATGCAATCTAGATTATTTTTTCCAATGTCATTGCATCTGGCCTAGGCAAAGGGCTATTTCAAGTGACAGCTCAGCCTATATGAAATGGAATAGGTGATGGGATTCCATACATCATGAAAGGTCTATAGCACCTTGCACAAAAGGTTAGCAAAGCATGTGTTTGAGGCCCTTTGGAAGAGGAAGGTGTTGTCATTTCTGATGTTCTAAACCTCATTTTGATGTCCAGAATAAACATCGAGCAATTTATATGACTATTAGATTCCATCAACTAAGGGGTTTATTTACTTTATGAGTATCTGGAAATGATTTTTTTTTAAACCAATGGTATACCTGTGGATGCACTGTAGGAGGTAACAAAGCCCTTTATTATATAAGATATATACACTTAACAATGCAGAAGCTAATAAACATATTAAACCTAAGGAAGCAAGAACTACTGTCTCCCCAGCACAAGCATGAGTGTTAGCACATATTATGTGCTCAACAAACAGTAAATTAATTAGTAAATAAATGAATGCCAGGGCTTTGCTTTGTGTGTCTGACCTGTATCTTCTCAAGACGGGAACATTTCAGGACACTGTTTTTAAGATATTAAAGAGTTTCCAGAGAAAACAGCTACCCCAACCTGTTCCTCATACGTACTTCTCACCCGGGAAGAAAAATTTCATTCATCTCACTTATCTTTCATAAGTCAGCATTTTGCTCTCTAAAATCAGGACAAAAACAGAGCTAAGATCATAATCCTTCCCTAAGTAATAATCAAATCCCCAAATGAATAACATTGTGGAGGAAAAAATATATATGTGTATAATATAATCTATATTAAAAAAATGAGATTGCCTTTATGATCAATACGTAACCAAATAAAATCACTTTCTTCCTATCAGTAATGACCCTAGCATCCCTGATGTGTAACTTGCATTTAACTGGCAACATTCTGGGATATTCATATTAACTGCAACAGGCTGAACAGCTTGAACTTCAATAAAAAGTGCATTAAGTGACTGAGTTAATTTAACCTCATTAATCCTCAGCCCAATAGAACCATCTGAAGCCTTCCAAGCAGCCTGTGCTTCATCTACAACATAAACATGCCTCTGCAGGAAATCAACACCCAGAATGTGCTGAAGCTCTAGCTCCCAAGTAGTCACTGAGAGGTAAATGGCTGCATAATTGCCAGGACCAGGCTCCAATTGCATTATGTGATTCATTCAGTCTTATTTTTCTTGTTAACAGTGAGATGAGTTCTCACAAAATAATTTTTTCTCTGAGCTTTTTCTTGGAACTACTTCTCTTGCCTAAACCTGCTATAATTCATCAAAGCAGGATTTTTATTCAAGATACTTTTTCGCCTTATAACTTAAGAAACATATTTATGGCAAATGAAAGACTGCTCTTAATTAAAAAAAAAAAAAAATTTAACCTATCTGCTTCCTATACCTTCCCTTATGTAGGATTAATTACAGAAGCAGTAATAGCAGTTCGTTCTCAGGATTTTACTCCTACAGGGCTGAAGTTTCAAACTACTGTATGTTCCCAAACAATTTGAGTATTTAGTCAAACATTTGCTGTCATACATGAGATATTTTAATTTTACGTAAAAGTGTGGGACTTTTATGAATCCTGATCTTGATTAACTAAAGAATGAACCTAAATGAACCTAAAGGTACATGACATACACTGCATTGCTCTTCCCATATTTAATGACATTGAAAACATCTTTCATTTTGGAGAGTTCTTCGTTCATTTTCTGTTCTCATTAGTCTTGATCCAAGAAATTAAATACAGCTTACCCTTGAACATCACGAGTTTGAACTGAGCAGGTCGTTCAATAATAATGTTGTTATACACAGATTTTTTCAATAAATATATTAGAAAATTTTAACCAGTTAAGTAGCCCACCTAACAGTAAACTATCAGTAGTTAAGTAATCATTTAAGTAGTAGTTAAGTAGTTAAGTTTTGGAGGAGTCAAAAGTTATTGTGGAGCCTACTGGCTCCTGGCCCTTTGGGGCTGCCTAGTGAGCCCAGGGTGGTGCCCCACTTCCCTGCTGCCCCCACCGCCCCCTCTTCCTGAGCTGGAGTCCCACTCAGGCCACTCCATGTTCAGCCTCCTGGAACATACCAAGCAACTCTGGCAACCACCCCCTGACCGCCCACTGACCCCCAACCCTGCAGCCACCCCCTGGGGGCAACTTCAAAAAGAGTGAAGCCACGGACCTTATTCCCAACAGTTTGAGACCTCACACACTACATCTGCGGAGTTGAGATGCTGGAGTATCACCCCCAAACCTATGGCCCATCACCATCCTTGACTCTCAGCCTGGGTGTCCTCCCTGACCTTCCCCATTTCTTCTCCCGCTCTGCCTCGATTCTAGGCACCCTGCCTTCACCCATCTCACATTGCTTGATAAATACCAAGAGATCTGGGGGGAGGGGGAAAGTTACACACAGATGTTTGACTTGCTCAGCCTACCACTGATGTTGGTGCCCCAACCCTCGCTCTGTTCAAGGGTAAACTATGGTACTATATCTGAAAGTGCCTTCATCTCTTGTCAAGCAACAGTGAGTTCTAGGATAAGAACACTGGATCTGGACCAAAGACACTGGGTTTGGTCTAGTTTTATGAGGATTACCCAAATCAATACAATACAACTGTTTGCTATTCAGCTAGTAGGAATATACTGCCTGCCATCTCGATAAGTTATTATAATGACCAAATCAGAGAATTTATTCAAAGAACTTTATATGCTATAATGTCTACACAAATATAGCTATTCTTGTTTCCTCACAATTGTAAGTTGATGGTAATAAGACCTGCATCAAAAGGTGGGTAAAGCAGAACTCAAAGTAGATTCTATTTTTTTACTAGCACTCCACGGTACTTCTAAAGGGCTCCTGAGTTTTGAAAATAATGTTATAATTTCATCAATGAAACATAACAAAATATAGCTTGAAACTAAATATGAAAAAAACTATGTTGAAAAAAAACCATCCCGTCATAATTAATCAATTGGTTAAAAATGTTATAAGCAAAAGAATTATTATATGCCCAATACATGCTATTTTTAAAAATTAACAAAAATAGAATCTAAATCCTTAAACAACTGGCCAAATATCTCTCAAGTCAAATCTCAAATATTTCATTTGGTAAAAATGTGTTTTCTTTAGTCAAATAACTTCAATAAATTTCTTCATTACATTAGTTACAGAAATGGATTAGTTCTTTATTTGCTGACTTTGTTACATACAGGTCATAATAAAAGCAAAAATACTATATTGTTGTTCTACCACCCTTGTTAAGGTGGCAGTTTCCAGAGTAGTATTTTTGGGTTTTTCCTGTTTGTTTTATTGTTGTTGTTGTTGTTGTTTGTCAGTTAATATATCATTTCAACAAATTGGTGCATTGGTCTTTCTCAAGTTTCATTAGTTACAGGGAATTAAATGGACCAAAAGATCCATAGTGTTATGACTCCATAGAGTAAGCAACTCCAACTTTGGGGAAGGTAACATAGAAAAGAAATATTCCTAAGAGAGCAAAAACATTTTTGTAGCTCTAATAAAGTATAAATTAAAACACCTTCCTGCTTGGCTAGTTCCAATATTTTTCTTACCAGGTAAATTCTCGACTGGCAAGCAGTTTAAACAGTTATTTCATTTAGAACTGCCAGTTCCAGAAATATGATAGTCCTCAAGTAAAACACACTTTTAAAAAATATGTCATGCCAGCACTGTTCTGTTATATTCATGGAAGACAGGTTTTAAATTACTATTTAACAGAGTACAATTTTATTCCAAGAAACAATTTATGAAAATAACATAAATCAGATATGATAAAATCAGTAATAAATATTGTGAATGAAGGATTTTAGAAAAGAGAAGCTATCTTTAGAGAAGACAGAACAATTTACATTTCCAAACTACAGTACATAACATCCTTTAAATCATGTCTAAGATGTTGAAAAATATAAATATATGTACATCCCAGGTATTGCAGCCAGAATATTTCTCTCGATAGCCACATATATGTGTGCACGCTTTTGTAGAAGCCTGTTTCCCTTTTTTAAAAATCTTTTTGGAACATATTTTTAGGACTATCCCAAATGTAACATTCCTGCTATTTTCAATTTCTAACCTTGGCTATTTGGGGAGAATAAGTTAATCTTTCTAGATAACAACTTTTAAAAATTACACAATTAAGTCATGATAATTCCCTGATGAAATAAAAATGCAAAATGGCTAGCAAACAACACTTTAAGATACCCCATCAGCACCTTTCACATGCTCCCCAGATCTGTTTTATTGCTCTAATGTCCTTTCATCTAATCTTAGTGCCAGTCTTAAATAAATATATATTCCTCATCATGTCGTGGCATTCCTAACATCTGCAAAGGCTCACTACAAAAATTGGCAGTACTTTCAAGATCTGTTACTGAAAAACTACCTCTCTGGAGCTTATTTATAATAAAATAAAAATAATCTTCATAATCTCTCAGACATGATGGCCACCATAAATTTATCAAACACTAATGTGACTAAGGTATTAAAAGTCATAAACCCCAGTAAAACTTTATTTCATGTCCATATCATTTCAAATTTTTCACCAAGTACTCAAAGTAAGCATCAGAACAAAGTGTAATTGCAAGACAAAATTGAATTATGTCATGTTTATTATCACATGGATTGGTTAGCCAAGGAAAAGAGATCCACTTAATTTATTTTAACTGAAGGGTATTTGTTGTAATGATACAGGAACTGGACTAAAATCCGCTTCAAGGGCTGGCTAACCTCTCTGTTTGTCAAGAGCTAAATTAGC
This sequence comes from Galeopterus variegatus, assembly GCF_000696425.1. Classification (NCBI taxonomy): domain Eukaryota; kingdom Metazoa; phylum Chordata; class Mammalia; order Dermoptera; family Cynocephalidae; genus Galeopterus; species Galeopterus variegatus. The sequence continues at coordinate 384,989 of NW_007727018.1, forward strand.
TTTTTATTTTTTAAAATTTTATTTTGTCGCTATACATTGTGGTTGACAGCTTTTTTAATGTCTCTTTTCTCTCTCCATACCACATCTTTACTATGTAATTTCCTCTTTTTATCAGTTTTTGCCCCCTCATAACTTCAGTCTGTACATGGCTTCAGAGTACCAATTCCTTAACAGCATTTTTTCAGCTGCTATGCCTATTGCTAACAAACTCTGGGTTTTCCAGTTGTATTTCCCAAGAGTGAGAATCTGATTGACCTAGTTTACCTGTTTACAGGAGAACAAGTCTCAGGCTGCTATTAAGGCAATCTATTGGCTGCACTTTTCTTACCATCAATTCTCATTCCTAGTCCATTTAACCAAGAGATAGAATCTTGTACGAAAATGTCCACAATGGTAGATGGAACTGCGTGAAATATTTTAGCTAGGATAAATGTGTGTGTGAACAAGTATTAACTGACAACTTTACTGTGCCCTATATAAACACATTTACTTTTTGAGTGTTTTAACAATGCATGCCACAACAAACCTTGTCTAGGAATGAAGTCAAGTGAGTTTCTGTGATACCAATTCAAATCTTGCAAAACTGACTGGGAAATCAGCTTTGAATTTGGATATTTGAGAATCAGGCTAATTTTTCTTTATGTTTCCCTAATGTATCACTTAAGAAAAAAGAGTGACCATTTTTCCAGTAATACTTGTATTGTATTTCTACTCAGTATTAAATTTAATAGTTCTATTTAAATAGTGGTATAGCAATTAGGGCTCAGAACTCGGAAGACTGCCTCTTTAAACATGTACAGCTGCTTAAGAAGTCTAGGATTGACTGGGTTTAGTGAGCAATTTTACTATGTCTTAATGTAGATGTAAGATGATCAGACTATCATATTTTGGTGAATAATCTCAGATTTAACCAACAAGAACAGGTGCACTCAGTATTTTGAGGAAAATGATTTAACAATTTTCAACATAATATATACTGTATCCACTTTTTCAGTTGAATATTGAAATGGAATTCTAGGGAGTAATAAGCATACCTAAAATTTATAGAATGCTTTATAATTAAAATATATTTTCACACGGATTACCTCAGATATCACATATAGCAGCACTTATCTGTAAGAAGGAAAGCAGTGGAAGGTTTTCCTTAAGTAGGACTTAAATAACATAGCTTATAAATGGCAGTGCCAGGACTCAAATCTATTAACTCATTTGTGAATTACTACCACAGTACTACACCACTGCAGAGGCATGCTTGGGTCGATGGTGTAAGGCAAAAAGAATGGGGGTAAAATACACAAAAGTCTAAAATTCAAAGCATCTGGGGCTGGAATCATGAGGATATCATGACCCAGGAAAAAGAAGGTAACTAAAAGCTCACACTAAAATGATTGATTTCAAAGGGATTCACCTTAATTTCTTTTGAATTTGCTCTCTTTAGCTTGGACATAAGACCAAACTCATTTTCATCTTATATACATACTTCAAAAAAATTGGGACTCATTTCTTGAACACTCCATGAAAAAGAATTCTCAGGTCACATTTAAGCTTGGTGAGAAAGAGAGCTGGATTGGATTAAGAATGTCTGCTGTGGGTATAGGAATTAAGAATGGAAGTGTGAGTGTTGTGTAATTGCCAACCCCAACTCAGACGCTCCGTTGTCTGGTTGACATATATGCATAACTCTCTTGCCATGAAATTCTGCCTTGTATGTGAGACTAGAAGCTGTGAGTGTCCAAAGTAACCAATCCACAAGTCATCAGCAAGTGTTTGGAGATGTCTGAAAGTGGTGCAGTAGCCTCTCCATTCTATGCAGTTGGTAAGGGGATCATCCCGAAAAAAGTCACTGAAAGTAATATGAAGTGAAATCTTAGAGTCAACTTGATAGCCACTGTGTTTCTAGTATGGAACACAAACGTGAAGACATGCCCACAAATTCTTTGGCAAATCTATTCCCAGAAAATACTGCCCATTCTCTCTTGTTACTAGGGATAGAGCCAGGGAGAGAGAGATTTGGATGGGGAGGTACGAGAAACTGGCAGCTCAGAATAGTTTCCAGATTTTTCTAAAAGTTTTAAATTTTATCATACATTTGTGTTTCTTCTCTAATGCATTCTGCTAACTATTCAAAGAAGACAAACATCCTTGGAGAAGCAAGGGTAGAAGAGATAGGGCCTCAGTCACCAGTTCTTTGCTCAACCATGAATCCAAAACAGGAGATTGAGAGCTCCTGCATAATTTCACAGTTTTCTCTGTGGATTCCTGGCATTCCCAACCACGGGATGATGTACAGGTAGCATAACCACCTCCTTTGCCATTCACTCTCAGCTCTCAATGTTTTATCCCCATAGGGAGTTCACATCTTAAGTAAAATGAAAATGATTTCTCTTCACAAAAATCTAGAGACAACTTGGTTTAAACTGTAGATTTATGTCAGTGCTCGCACATCTAATGATTTACGAGTCCATAATATAATAATTTCACCAAAGTCTCCTTCCCACATTTCATCAAAAAGAGCACAATTATAATAAGATCTCAAAATATTAAGGCAATAACTTTTAAGAAATATTATTCACATTCACCAGTTTGCTATTAAATAAATTCATAAATGATTAACATTAAAATATGCTTGTCAAAATCAAGAGATAAATTAAAGTCTAAGTGACAAATTTTATTAGGCATCCCTTTTACTCATTAGGGTGTAACATTTTCTATTACTAACAAGAGTTTTACGGATACAGCTATGCAATCAGATTCTAAAATGCAAAATATCTTATTGCCCTCCACAGAACTTATTATTATCTATAATTCAAAGAACTATAAAATCAAATTACAGAGACTATGTATGATATTATCTTTATTATTAAAATAAATAAATTTATACACATATTTTATATGCATAACACTTCTGTAAGAATCAGGTTCCACACTGCCTATAATCATTCACATTGTTTGAATTTTTATAAGAATGCATTGATTTTATTATCAGGAGAAATAAAAAAGATATTCAGAGGAAATTAAAAGGAATTTTAATCACCTGTATACTTTGAAATATTTTGCAAGTAATCTCACTCTCTATAGCTTTAGTCCTTGGAAATAAAATCTTTTAAACTGGTAATACTTTCTTATAAAATTTCTTCATGTAAAGTGTAATTTTTAAGATATTTTCTGACAATATACACAGCAACCACAAATTCTTCAGTATGAGTTTACAAATAAATGCAATTTGGTTTTGGTCTTCCACATCCAAAGGATAAATATATGGTGTTCCTTAACATGATTAATTAAAACAATATGATGCTTAGAAACACATAATGTTAAAATAAAAAGTATTTTCAAAATGAATCTAATTTCCTGTTTCAGAAAAATTTAACAACTTATCAAATATCTTATTGTTTGCATCAATCTAAGAACTTCCAATCCAATACTCTTTCAAACAGATTAGATTTAAGTTATGATTCAAAGCATTCAAAAAATAATTCTGGGCCAGCAGAATCATAGCATTCTTACTTTGAGAATGCCATAACTCCTCAAATACCATGTAGAAATCTATTATTTTACATTAACATAATGTGCTATTCATAATATATTAAACTGGTAAAAAATATATATTGTGATTGAGAACATACTGTTTATGAGCGAGGGCACAAAATAATGACAGAGAGAAGAGACCCAGAACATGCGATTTGAGTCAGAAGGTAGAAAAGCTTTTCAAGAAAGGGTCCTGAACTTCAGGCATAAGGCAAGACATCTTATCCTTGTTTGGAATTAGGATAATAAAAACATATTTCACCTGCTTCACATTATTGCCCCAGGCTGACGATGAGCAATTTCATGACATAATGTTGTTTCTATTTCTCTAATTTATTTTATTATTAATATAAATATTTCAAAGGATAAATCCAGATACTGGAAATGGTAGGAATAAAGCTCTTCTTAAGGATTCTCTCAATAACAAATCCAAAACTGACAAAAATCCAAAGTCCAATAATTAATAACTGTGATTAACTCACCCTCAGCAAACATTTTGAAGTGTTATTTCAACCAAGGCGTCATAGGTTCAAGAAAGCTAAGCAAATGGAAGAAAAATAAGAAATGAGGTAATTCTCAGTGTAGAAAAAATGTAGTGATTCTTAGTCTAAAAAAAAAATACGTACAAGAATAAAAATGTAAACAAAGTATACAACTTGGCTTGACAGGCCATTATTTTTATATAATCATACCAGTGGAAAGAGTGACTATAGATTTAACAACAAATAATAATAATAATAATATCACCACACACAGTTAAGGAAGCAGAAAAGGGAGATAGGTGAATATAAGAGAGGTAAAATCTACAATTACAAGAGGAAGACCATTGATCATATCCAAAAATGAGCAAGCAAAATACCATAGTATATAATTATGAAGCTATTTGGAAGCAAATGCCAGAAGAACAACCAAAAGAGTTGATAATGGAATGCCTGGAGTGAGCTAGAAGATAATGTTGGGAAGGTGCAGACATGACCATTTTTAACAACTTTTAGCATTGACATTGTAAACTACGAGTAGGTATTCATTTAATTAAAAATACTTTTTAAAAATCGTAAAGTTAAATACAACACCCTTATAGGAAAACCCACCACCGCCTGAATAAATGTAATAATCTCAAAGAATCTGAACAACTCTCCACAATTTATATTGAAAAAATTAAAAAGACTCTACTTAACATCTCTTGAGAATTGTGATGACAGATATAGCCTTGAACACCTTTGATAATTTGTGAAAATACAGACTAAAATAAAATTCAGAAAATGTTTTCATATATTCCATTTAATGAGTTGCTGTGCTATAACTAATTCTATCATCTGAGACTCTAAGATTGTTTTGATGTTGACATTTAGAATTTTTTGTATTGCAAAAAATGTAGAGACACATATGTTTAGACACTAAGAAGTCCTGGGTATGTTGAAACCCAGAGTTTCATTTTACATCACTTCTTGGCCCCTTTAATTAAATTCTATGATTCAAAATGCCTCAAGATTTGATCTGTATGTTGTCCAAATGCTGTTGGTAGCCTAGTGAAAGATTTAATATTGTTTATTGCCAAATACTTCTCCAAAAGTATTAATCCTCTTATCTCTCTACTGCTCTTTTGTAAAGCAGCCTAATTTAATATTGGAGTCAGAGAGAGTCAATGCAGAAGCAATTCTATATAAGAGGAAGGAGACTTGTCAGTTGTTGGAGTCTTAGAATATCTTAAACTACTTTTTCAAACTTTTAAGGACAGTATGCCCTAAAGTCTTTATTTACTTATTTATTTTTTTGTAACACTTGTAAACCAGATTTCTGTAAGGGAATTTATTTACTGTATCTAATTTGTTGAAGCTTTCATTTTACTTTTAAAGAAATTAGAATAAGAGAACTAGTAATTAAGGGAACTAAGATGCTAGTCCCATTCCGTCATCTTTTTAGTATACTCAACAAACACTTAATGAGCCCTGTCCTGAGATATTGTAAATGTGTTAAGTAGAGGGTATGCAAGATCACCTTCCTAGGAAGAAAAATCAAATGATCTATCCTGTGAGTTTAAAGGTTTTCCACAAAATTTTAAGCCCTTGATTAAAAGATAATGTCAGACCTTTAAAATTTTTCTTTCAGGAAAATGACTCATACTTAGAGAATGATTATTGCAGAGTATAGACTCTGCTTCATCTCAAACCTTGATTTTAATTATTACACTTAACCATATTGAACTCAAAAAATGCAGGGAAACAAAACAATTAGTATTGCTCAGAGTTAGATCTGACCTTAGTCACCTGTACCTTTTATAACTAAACATTTGGAATGTCACCTCCTATTTTGTTATTGTCCAACGTGGAGGTGTCAATAAGTCAATAAACACTTCTAGCTTGATTTGAAACATGTGTGTGTTATAAGGGAAGAATTTCATTTGCAAATCTCAGTGTCCAGCCCTGATGCCCATCCCCCTTCACTAATTCCTTGACTAGTTCCTTATTTCTTGGTCTTTGTACCATTTCATACTTCTGACACACTTCTTTAAGTATTTCACACAGTATTGAGTACTAGAATAGTAGAAGAAATAATTATGGTAAGAAACCAGGAACTTTAAAGTCTATAAGGAAAATCACCCAATATAGCTTTCTTTATATCTATTAATAAAGACAGAGAGCAAAAAAACAAGCCATCTATTCATTAGCTCCAAGATATCCCTTGCATATTTTTATTCTATTCTATTATACTTTGCTCAGTTGAGGACCATTGTGAAAGCTATTAAGGTTTAAAAACTCTGACATTCATAATAAGTAGGGATGGGTGAATTCAGCTGCTTAATTATAGACATTTGAGTTAGGGAAATGGATAGCATCACAGTCACACTGTTACTTTATTTAAGACAGAAATTACAGTGCACAAAATCTCAGTTCAACTCTTTTGATATAATCTCTCCCTCCCCAGCTAAAATAATTACTGTACTTTGCATCCACTAGGGCAATGATTAAGTCTTGAATGTTTCTTTTATGTGAATATAGTATGTTTTTCTCTCAAATCTAAATCACTCTATCTCTTCAATGTCTCTTCCACTTGTATTGAACCCAAAACAATCAATAATCATTCATTTGATCCTAGCAGGAATTTTATTATTAATAGTCAAACATTCTTATTTTATCTTCTACTTCTTCTCACAATTAGTTTTGTTCTTAAAGCACATTTCACATTTTCTTCTTCCCACAATTCCAAAACACCAATACACAGTGGCATAATCACTGAAGGCAAAACATGAATTTTATTTCTTCCCTCATTTGAATAGCTCGTTTTTCTTTGAAGCAACTGAAGAAAAGATTATCATAACTTCCAAGCTTGTGCTGTCTCATTTCTCCCCAGTTGTTCTAGAGATTCATCCTAATCCCAAACAAAATCCCAGTAGGCTTCTATTTAGAAATTGGCAAATGAATTTTAAAATTTATATTTAATTTAGAAGGACCTAGAATAGCCAAAGCAACTTTGATAAAAGAGATCAATGTTGGAAGACTAATAACTACCTGATTTCAACATTTATTATAATGCTTCAGTGTGGCATTGAGTTTAAGATCAACAAATAGAGCAATGGAACAGAATAGAGATTCATAAATAAACCCATTTACAAATGAACAATTAATTTTTCATACAAGTACAATGGTAATTCAGTGGAGAAATGGTTCTTTCCAAAGAGTTCTTACATAAAACACCAAAAGCATATTACATAAAAGACAAAAATGATAAATTTAACATCATCTACTATAGCCTAAATATTTATTTCCCCCCCACCAAATTCGTATGTTGAAATCCTAATGCCCAAGGTTATGGTACTAGAAGGTAGGGCGGGGCCCTTTTAGTGCCCTTATAAAACAGACCCAGGGCAGCTGGTTTACCCCTTTCACTATGTGAGGACACAGTGAGAAGGCACCATCTATGAATCAGGAAGCAGGTCCTCCTAGTCACCAAATATGCCCACTTCTTGATCTTGGACGTCCCAACCTCCAGAACTGTGAGAAATAAATTTCTGTTGTTTAAAAGCTACCCAGTTTGTGGTATTTTGTTATAGCAACCTGAACATACTGAGACATCATCAAAATTAAAAACTTTTCCTCTGCAAAAGACATTGTTAGGAAAAGAAAAAGACAAGCTAAATAAACTGAGAGAATATATTTGTGAATTATATTTCCAGCAAAGGACTTATATACAAAATATGTAAGGAACTATCAAAACTCAACAGTAAGAAAATAAATAACCCAATTTTATAACACTGTAAAATATTTGAACAAACACTTTACCAAAGAAGACATACAGAAGCTATATAGATAAATACATTAAAAAAAATTCCAAACATTGTTAGCCATTATGAAAATGTAAATTAAAACCACAACAAAATGCAAATATATATACCTAGTAAAATGGTTAAAAAAAAATTTAAAGGCAGAAAACTGGCACTACCCAGTGTTGCCAAGATTGTAGAAAAACTGGAACTCACATATATTGCTGGTAGAAATGCAAAATGGTACAGCTACTCTCAAAAACAGCTCAGCAGTTTCTTACCAAGTTTAATATATACTTCTCAATGATGCCACATTCCTCCTAAATCTTTAGTCACTCCTCATTCAACCACACCTGCTTCTGGTGTTTCACTTAGACTAAAAATATTGATATCCCTGAAGGATCAGTTATTGGCCCTCTTTTTATATTCTACTTTCCTATACTCTTTCTCCCTAGGCAATCTAATCTACATCTATGAATGTAAGCATCTATTCACTGATAATTCTCAATTTTACATCTTCATATTCAACCTCTTCTCCATCCTTCAGATATACATACCTAAAGGTCTCCTTGATGTATCTACTCAAATGTATCAGTCATCACAGCCATCTCATATTTAACATGTCCCAAAGGTAATTCATCATCTTTCTCCAAAGCCAATCTTCTTAGAGGTTTCCTTATTCATTGAATGGTACAACTATATGTTCAGTTCCTCAAGACTGAACAAGACTCAACACTGACAACTCTCTCTGCTTTACCACCCCGTGCTCTATACCCTATCAATCAGCAAGGCCAATGATGTTTTCTTTAACTCTCTATGAACTTCATCATTTCTTTCCACTTCGACTGTATTAGAAGCTGCCATTATCTTCTCCAAGAGCACAGCTAGACCCACCCAACTCATGCCATCTCATGCCATTCTCCCTCTATCTACTCTTCCCCTGTTCCTCAGCCCATTCTTTAAACTGTACACAAAGTGACCTTTTAAAAATGCAAATCTGATTTTACCATTTTTTTATGTATAATCCTTCTTTAGTAGATTCATATGACTTTTAAGATGAAATTTCAAATCCTTATTCAGCTGAACCACTCCCTTCTCATAGCTGTCTCAGCTAGTCAGATACACAGAGAAACTTGACAGGCTTGCCCACTCTTTTCCTTTAGGTTTAACAGCTTTCGGTAACAGTTCCAAATAGCCATCATTATCTCAATACAGTGCCAATTGATTGAGCCAACAGCATCAATTCCACTTATAAAGTGGCAAAATTCTAGATGATCAATTAAAATGACAACCAGAATATATATGATTGACATGTAAGCATGACCAGTGAATCAAATGTTTTTAAAAAGTTAAATTTATTCTCCACTTTGTTCAACAGCTGGCAAAGCTACAGTTGGCAACTGTGACTAATTGTTTGCCATATGCAGGTGGTAGAAGAGAATTAAATTACAAAAACGTGAAAATGTGGTTTTCAGCTTTTCCACAGTGCTACTATGTTGGCCAAGAAAGAAGTGGAATTTCTATTGGCTTGAATTTCATGAGAGTTTTACACTTGAATCAAATGAGTTCAAATTGAGGGCAAGACTTCCCAAACAACAACAACAAAAATATATAAAGCTTTTCCTTTTGTGTCTCCAGTATGTTATTTCCAAGCTAAGTTTGATTTATTGAGTTATAATGTTGCATGACTTGGCTAAGTTTAACTGTTGAGCATTAGCATTTATTTTACTCTATTATCAAATGTTTTCTAATACACTTAATAACTTTCTTTTTAAATTCTCCTCATGAACTTTGACAAAAGTTTTGTCAGAATTTTGAAAACAAACAAAAAATGCTGCAGTGGTATCTTCTATCACTCATCATCTACTCTAGGAAAATCTAAGTTTCCTATAAATATGGAAAATTATGTATGTAAATGTGGAAAAGTTGATGTTTAAAATAATAGGGTTTTGTGATAAAAAATGTTAGTAGGGGTTTTTTGGCCCTTTTAATTTATCTTTTTTGCTTTTTGTTTTTATATTTACACTATCAGATTTTGTGCAGTGTTTGCTCAGTAGCTTTTGTTAAAAGTCTGCTACCGTCCTTTCTGTTTATTCCTACCCTGTGTTGCTGAAAAGAGAAAATATGTTTTTAAAAAACAGAATTGGGGGGCCGGCCCGGTGGCGCACTGCTACAGTGCGCCACTTGGGAGCGCGGTGGCGCTCCCACCGAGGGTTCGGATCCCACATACAGACCGGTTCCCGCTCACTGGCTGAGCGAGGTGCAGGCGCAGCACCGAGGGTTGCGATCCCGTTGCCGGTCCCGGTCCGGTACGGGCGCGACACTGAGGGTTGTGATCCGTTGCCGGACACGAAAAAAGACAAAAAAAAACAAAAACAAAAACAAAAAAAAAACATGCAGATAAGATTATTGTTTTTCAGATAAATTTGAAATGCATAATGGTTGAAGTTGGTCTCAATACAGACCGGTTCCCGCTCACTGGCTGAGCGAGGTGCAGGCGCAGCACCGAGGGTTGCGATCCCGTTGCCGGTCCCGGTCCGGTACGGGCGCGACACTGAGGGTTGTGATCCGTTGCCGGACACGAAAAAAGACAAAAAAAAGGAAAAAAATAAATAAATAAAAAATAAAAATAAAAAACAGAATTGGACAAAAATAAACAATATAAATCAAATTCCAAATTAGTATATATAGCATAATACAATTAATGTAATTTAGTGTAACATAACACAATGCAATGCAAATGAAATGTATGAAACCATTTTCTCTAGGTTACTTGTGGTCACAGGTATTCCCTTCAGTGGAAAAATTACGAGAAAACGGAAGATTATCGAAATCTATACTAACCAAGTCACATAGATTTAATGAAATCTTAACCTTTAAAACAATGCTTGAAAGAGTATCTCTGATTTCCCCTTCCTCCCACTCTCTCCCAGCCCTTCTTTCTGAGTCAGAGTATCCTCATGGTGAGATAGGAGTTGCTCAGTTTCCCTGAGGCTGGGTCTCAGGCCACTCCTCTGAGTTCAAACCACTCTCCAAGGTCTCAGGACCCTCTTCTGGGCCCTAAGTTAGTTACTCTTGCATGTTGCAACTAGTTTCAGCACCGACACAGGGAGATCGAGACCAAAGGAGGCAAACTTGATCAAGCATGCACAGACTAGGAGTTACCTAAGAGTTACGTAACCAGCAACCACCCCCTTATTTAAATATTCATAGGCAGCATGCGAATGTTAGGTAGCCAACTGTAAAAGCTGGAAGCCAGGGCAAAACGAGGCAGAAGCTCACTCTCAAGCCCGCCCACACTTTGCCTGTCAAGTGCGCATCCCTTACTCTTTCTATTAAACTTGCTTTCACTTTCTACTCCACTCTTGAATTCTTTCCTGTGGCAGTCAAGAACCTTGTAGGAGACAGGGTCAAAAGGTCAGTGACCTGACCTACCCCAGACCCTATCCTCTGGTAACAATGGGGTATTCTCTACTTTAAAATGAATGCTACATTAAAATGGTGAAATAATAGTGACTCCTCTCAGATCATGGCTGCCACTCTTGGGCCCTAGCTTCTCTTCCTTATTAAGAAGCTGGAACCTTAAGAATTGATTCAGGCATCAACCTGATTCTCTAAACAATATATGCAGCCCATTTCCAAGACTCAACCTGCCCTGATTATGTCCCTCTTCTGTCACCAAAATCAGGGGGTCTAATTATATGAGACACCCAAGATTGGTACATCAGACACAAGGTTTTTCCATCTTCAAAAATCTTGAACATATCTGGAACTCTAATGTCTTCTCTTTTAGGTTACTTACCATCACCTTTTCCCTTCCTCTCTAGCAAATTTCATTAATTTATCAAACATTTACAGAGCACCTACTCAGTCCCAGGCTCAGAGTTAGGGATGTCTCTGACAGTGAACAAAACAAAAACTGTCTTCCCCCTACAGAGATTAGACAACTAATATGAACATTGACATAAGACAATTACAAGTGTGGTCTCTCCCCACCATTCACAACTCATGTGTATGCTTCTCCCTCCATGTGCTTCCTCAAAAGAATATTTCTTTTTATTATTTTTTTAAGAGCAAAACATTGAATTTCTTTATTTTTTTGCTTCGTCATTTACATTTTGATTTTGCTTGGATATTTATTTTTAAGCAAATTTATTTTTTTCGGTTTCAACATTATTTTATTTTATTTTATTTTTATTTTATTTTGTCAGTATACAATGTGGTTGATTATTGTGGCCAATTACCGAAAAGAATATTTCAATAACTAGATTTTTAAAGTTATTTAAAAGAATACTTTTATATGCACATGGTAGGCTGGATCTCAGATCCTTCTGCCCCTTCCTGTGCAGGTCGTGAGTTAGGTAATTGAAAGAAGATTTGGGCAGCTTTATGCAAGGCAGACATACTTTATTCTCCAGATATGAGCTTCACAGACATGCTTTATTCTAAGACATGAGCTCTGGCTCTACTCCACTGAACCTCCATGCTCTGTCCCCTCTGTGCTCTGCTGCCAGCAGTTCAGAGCAGTTACCTTTATATTACAAGTACACAATAGCAGCCACAAGCCAAGCCTCACATATTTACAACAATCATGCTGAATCAGTAAATGGGCACACATGCACACAACTTTTATAACTTGTTTCTAGTGAATGTGCTGAATCTTGCCCATTTGTAACAAATGTGAGGCAAGAGATCCTGACTAAACTTTTCTACTTTCCTTACAGCACATACTACTAATAATTTTTTCAACACCTCCTGGAATGCCACATAATGAAGAAAAACTGTGATTCTCTTAGTCATTAGTATGATTAGAAAAAATATTCCACAATTTCTTCCCTCTGTAGTTAAAAAATAATGGAGCTTAGGAGAGATGAGGTGCGTTATAGTTCAATTTTAGTATTTGTATCAGGTAATTTAAAGGAGTTAATCTAGTAGTTTTTGTTCCTCCACTAAAAAAGTTAGGAAGGACTTTGGCAGACTAGTCATATAATACTGTGGCTCTCAGCCCTTATAAGATGAATAGAATCACTTGGGAAGCAAAAAAAGAAGACAAAACAAAACTTGTCCAGGCTCCTCATTGGCTTTGGTATTTTTTAAAGCACTCTAAGTAATTCTAAAATGCAGTTGGAATTAAATTGTAACTCACAAATCCAACATAATATTTACTTCTGGATTTTTGCATACCCACTGCCAGTCTTTTTCCCAACTTTCTTTTTCTTAACAAAATGTATTTGCTCAGAGATTCTTTCACCAGTGGTAGCCTCTCTACTTATGAATCTGTCAAAGGCATTCTTCATTTCTGTTACAACAATTTTCATCTCTAGCATTTCTTTTTAGTTTTATCTTATAATCTCCATCTCTCTGTTTACATTACTCATTTATTCTTTCTGCCAACTTTATCCATTAGAGACCTTGGCATATTAATCACAGTTGTTTTAAACTCCTATGTGATAATTCCAACATCTCTGCCCATATCTGAGTCTAGTTCTGATGTTTGCTCTGTCTCTTCAAACTGCATTTTTGTCTTTTAGTGTGTCGTGTGATTTTTTTTTTTCTTGATAGCCTAGTGTGGTATACTGGGGTAAAAGGAACTGCTGCAAATAGGCCTTTAGTAATGTGGTGGTAAGGTGTGGGGGGAGCAGTCTCAGTCTTTAGTGAGCCTGTGCTTCTGGACGGTGAACTTCACACATGCTTCTCAGTTATTTTTCCCCCTTTAGGTGGAACGGGATGGCTAGAGGGGAGCTGAAGTTGGGTGTTTCTCTCCCACCAAGTCAGTTAGGCTGTGATAAAACTCCAGCAGGTTGGGCTCTGGCTAAATAGTTTCTCTTGAGGACAGACCTTGTTAAGAAGAACAGAATGCTCTGGCATATTTCAAAATGGTTTCTTTTCTCCTCTCACTACCAGAAGCAAATGAGGATTTTTCTGATATTCACTGTAGGGACCTGATAGAACTCCAGGATCTAAAACTCACAAAAGTGGGGGGGCACCCCGGTGACTGGGTCCCCCTAGACTTTTTATCCCTCAGACTTGTACACACTGAGCCTTCAGCAATTCCTTAATTACAGTTCAGGCTTCCCTACCCCAGCACATGGAGGTTTAGCTCATGGGTTTCTGCTCCTGTGAGTTGGGATTCTCTATGTGTGCCTGGTGGTCTCCCCAGTTTTGGAGGCCATGGCTTACCCTGGGACCTCACTTCTCTTATCATCTAAGGAGAGTTGTTGATTTTTCAGTCTGTTCAGCTTTTCACTTGTTAGGACAGAGTGGCAGCTTCTAAGCATCTCACATGTAAGATCAGAACCCAAAAGTTCTTCCCAACTTTTTATTTACTGTCTTATGTTTAGAGTTTCATGTAGATTTTTTATGGATAAAGTATGTATTACTTGATCATTTCAATTTGCCCTTTTGCAGAACACTTACAGAGACTCTTCATTTTTTGCTTACTGCCAGATAAATGATTTTTCTCAGTTAATCCCATTATAGTGTCCACACTGCATAGAAAGCCCTGCCTAGAACATTTCCGACTTTTGCAACAAAGCATTTCATTGCTGCCTTAACTTATAAAATGTTATCTCAGAACCTAGTTGACAAGCATTACAAGTTTCATTTTGATGACTCTAACAACCTGAAGGAAAGCGTTTCCACAGATTCAATATCATCACTTGCAGATTTTCCATGTCTCATAACAAACTAATGGCAACACATTTTCCATCAGGCAGAAAACAACTATCTATTCTAGTAGTCCTAGTACATAAATATGGGGAAAATATTTTTCTATAGGAAAATCATTATAAGGAAAAATTTTTCAGAAGTACACACAAAAGTAAATTTACTTATGTTTTTTGTGTGTGAAATGAAAACATGGAACTCATTTATTTTTAGTAAGTAAATAAAAGTCTATAAATGTCCACTTAAGTTTCATATTATGACAGAGCAGAGGTAGGGGTAATAATAAAAGGAGAGAATAAGAGAAAAAGAATGTGAAAGAAAAGAAAAAATAATTGAGAGAAGAAAAGAAAGATACAGCAAGAAATTAAAGTAGAGAAAGACATTTGCATCAAGAGAGAAGCTACAGCCACCCCATCAGGGGTGCAGGGTGTCAGAGTGGGGACTAGAATTAAGCTCCTGGCTTACTCATTGATCTCCTGCATCTTGCATGCCGTTTTTACTGTCATATTCCCCATATACTATGAGTTCCTTAATGATAGAAACAAAACTTTATTTATGACTCTGATACTGGATATGTTCCAGCCATCACTGAGCAGCACAGGTTAGTTTGAGATTATTCTTATATTGCTGCAATTATTTTTTATGTTCCCATACATATCACTTTGCCTTTGCTAAATTGTAAAGACAAAATTCCCTCTGTCAATGAAAATTCACCATAAATTTAAATCAAGCAGTGGAAGATTCTGAAAACACAATCCATTGAGAACCATAACACTAACTTTTGCCTACCCTGCTCCAATCAGTCTTCTACCAAAATCTAATCCTCCACCTGAATTTCTCTGAATATCAGGTTGCAATCAGTCACACAAAAAATGTTCTAACTAACTCCCCCTCTGTCCCTTGTTTTCACATCCTATTGATGAGCATGCTCTATTAATTGCAACAGTTAACGTTCTCATAGGCATCCCCTCTTCTCATCAACAAAAATACTTCCTTAGTTCAGATCACATCACCTTTCATGAGGATAACTAAGATCGTCTCCAACTGGTGTTCCTATTTGCCTCTTTCCACATTCTCCACATTAGTCATTCTCAATGTGCTTTTCCTCTGGGAAAAATAATGAAAAATGTTCGCAACTGCACAACCAGGTTTTAATAAAACTGCAAAACTCTGAATTTCAGAACATATTAAAAGTACTTAAAGGATAAATATCTTTCAAAAATTATTTGTGTAAGAAAACTAAAAATGAAGAAGAAAGAAATAGAAGAGAGAAGGAAGAGGAAGAAAAACATTGCATTTGCTGATTTTCTAATTGTTACATCTAGGTATTTCACTTTTGCCAATATTTTACTTTATTTAAAATGCTAGTGTAATGGAAAGAAAATATTGCTATTTATGATACTACAGTCTAAGAATTAATAAATAAAAGGCACCATTCTTCTGGGGAGCTCTTTAATGAGTATGGATATGCAATGTTTTGAGATTAGGGGTTGAAAAGATATGATTTTATTGCCCTGAAAAAAATTGAGAATAAGTTGGGGTTACTAGGGACCATGCAGGAAAAGGTGATAAGGAAAAAAATAGAAACATGACAAAGGAAGAAGTTAGCAAACCAGTTTGAGACAGAAGTGCCACATGAGTGAGTTGGCAGTCCTCTGCCTTGATCTGGGTTGGGGGGGGGGGGGTTAAGTCATCAAGCTGTGCACTTAAGATTTTTGCTCTTTATAGTATGTATGATATATTTCAACATAAAAAAAGTGAAAAAAATATTTTTAATTCCCACCTAAAGGGAGGCTAAAGAACAGAAATGTTCAATTTTAAAGTCGTTTACACTGTGAG
>NW_007727018.1:402282-469340 GCF_000696425.1 Galeopterus variegatus
GGGGGGGGGGGGGGGGGGGGGTTAAGTCATCAAGCTGTGCACTTAAGATTTTTGCTCTTTATAGTATGTATGATATATTTCAACATAAAAAAAGTGAAAAAAATATTTTTAATTCCCACCTAAAGGGAGGCTAAAGAACAGAAATGTTCAATTTTAAAGTCGTTTACACTGTGAGAATGTCTGAGTCAATAGAGAAAGTAACCCGAGCACCCTGTTATTGGTGGTGAGATAATTCATAACCTGAAGCAAATCAGCACAAGAGAAGCTTAGAGCAAGAGTTTACTGCAGAATGTAAGACCTGGGGGAATTCACACAAATGCCCCAGAAGGCTGTGGACTACTTCCAAAGGGCCTGAGATGAAAGATCAAGGTACGCCTTTCCCACTTCTGAAGTGGCAGGGAGACCCTAGCTGATAATCAGTCTACTCTGACTTTTCAAACATTTCCTATGGCTGCCAAATGCTAATGGGCCTATGTGTATATTTGCAATATATTAAAAAATGAGACATCATTCAACATTTAATTAAGAGGAGCCACAGTGGGAGTAGAATTTGATGGTTTATGGGCAAAATTCCATTGATTTGATGGTGACTATCAACCCACTCAAAGCAGAAATGTATAGAGATTTCTGTCAGAAAATACAGTAATTATCAAGTTATTAGTATTATAATCCCGTGAATCAATGCCCATTCATAATAGATTCAAAGAAATATGCCAGTATTAATATTAATCATAATTCATAAAGATATTTAAAAGAAATACCAAATGTTAACAAAATTTTCCCTGGATAGTAAGACTATAAGTAATATTGCTTGGCCTCCCTTCTCCCCATTTGTATGTAATTTTTTTCATAATATTTTTATTTTGTACTACAAAACAATTTTAATTGCTCATAAACATCTTAATTTATATGGATGAAAGTTGGAAATAAAGTGCATACATACAGTAGTTTCATGATTATTCTGGTTACCGAGGCTATGCTACTGTGAGCGTTTCTAAATAAGGAACTTGTGTATATCAGATCTTTTATTAGTTTTACATTTTCTTACAACCAGAAAGAAGACAAAGAGACTTTGGAAAGAAAATCTGTTGACAATACAGTTTAGCCTTTCTCTCAGGGTACAGCTTCTTAAATCGTCAACGGAAAATGTTACTGCTCATTGCTTGTATCCGTTCAAATTGAATATTCTTTCCCTCAGGTGATTCGCATTTTTAAGTGCCAGGTTGCTGCCATATTTCTCCTCATTTCAGTGTCAGAGGCAGCCTGGGCAGTCACCGTTTATTTGTGATTGTGTTGTTAAGGATGGAAATAAGTGAAAATGGTAGAAAACTGCAGTCACTGTGCTAGACAGAGTCTGGACTTTAAACCTTTAGGGCTGTCCAATATAGACCAAATCATTTCGCTGAGTAGAAATGGAAAAAAAATACTGTCAAGCTGTCAACAGTGAAAAAATAGAGGTGTCATTTCTCAGTAATTTAGGAAACTAGAATATATCTTTTCTCAGGTAACTTCTACTTGTGTGTGAGTGTGTGTATGTAAAACTAAGAGAGAGAGATCTGTCAAAACTACAGGACATTTTCTTTTTTTAACAAAGTCACTCTGCTTCCAAACTTTTATGTCTATTATTTTTCTCTCTCAAATATATAATGTTCCCATAGCTCTTAGAGTTTTACCCGTTGTTTCTTCAACCTCAGCCTCAACTCCTACTTTAGCAATTGAAAAATTCTGATTCATTTTAGAAGATTCAGCTCAAACTCTACCTTTTCTGTAAAATCTTCACAGACTGCTCTAGACTGACTTTCACACTAATACTTCTATTCAACCAGTTTACCCCTTTATAACAATCATCTTCTGATGAAATAGATTGTGCATATGTTGAGGATAGAGACAATATAGTTTGGTCTTTGTATTCCAAAAGCCAAGCAAAGTAAATATTTTTAAAGCATAGATCTTAGAAGTGCAGCTATCTGATTCTAATACTCCAAAATTTACTAGCTTTGGGAACATCAGCAAAAAAGTGAACCTCTGTAATCCTCCATTTTTTTAATGAGAGTGATGATAAATCCTCATCTCATAGAGAGGTTGTGAAGATTAATTTAGAAAATATTTATATGATACTTTGGACAGGGCCTGGCACATAATAAATACTTAATAAACACTAGCTCTTCCTCTAATAATCAACAGTAGCTTTGCTTTTGTGTGTATCATGGAGTAAATTTCACCTGTGCCAGATAAATAGGTAGGTAGGTAGGTAGGTAGGTAGGTAGGTAGGTAGGTAGGTAGGTAGACAAATAGAGAAACTAAACAGAAATAAAATAATTTAATTTATTTAAAAATAAAAATTAAAGTCAATACACATTTTGTATTAGCATTATCATTTATCCTACTTATGGTAGATAGATACTACAAATAGAGAAACTAAACAGAAATAAAATAATTTAATTTATTTAAAAATAAAAATTAAAGTCAATACACATTTTGTATTAGCATTATCATTTATCCTACTTATGTTATACAATTTGAATTAAAACAGAAAATTATTTTTATCAAAACACTTATTTTATAGATAAATTGTATTTCATTTGCTTTTTTGACATTTTATGAAAAATTTTTTTAAAACAAGTTGAAAATAAAATTATATCCTTTATCAGATTTCTGATGAGAAAATATAGATGTGATATATTCTTAAGATTTTCTTTCACATTATCAATCACTTCCCTAAGAGTCTCATTCACTATAAGAAAGTTCTTATCTGAACTAGAAAAGTTTGAATTCCTAGTAAACTCCTTCAAGAGATGATTAAAGTTACTGTCACAGATGACTGGATTTGTAGGTCTTTAATTTGATTCTTAAGTTACCAATGGCTCATTAAATACCATACATGCCATTTTTTTAAATGTAGTCAATCTAGTTGAAATCTAAGTCATTAAGTAGTAAGCCCAGACAGGACAAATTTAGGCTTTGTTTGCACCAAGAAAATTGTTTTAAAACATTTTGATATAATTATTTCTTAAAGCTAAAAAAAAGTGCTAAAGTATTACAGATAATTTATAATCCTAAAATGTGAGTGATGCATGTAAGAAATTTGAAAGTGGATCAAAGAAGTAGTAATCATTAAAAGGTTGAAAACTAAAGCCTTTGAGAACAGCCCACCTTTCATATATCCTTTTTCTTAGTCCTATAGATGTTACTCTCCTGTCCAAAATTCAATTAAGTGGATTTAAGAAAATGCTAGGGTTGAAACACTTAGGATTACTTTCTCCACCTCTAAGCTATCTTTAAGGGAAAAAATATAACAATGACTTTATCTGTTATCTGTAAAACACAGACACACACAGTGGGCATGTACCTCAACCAATAATACTGTTTCAGGAATTTGGGGAATATTAAAGACAAATGGGATTAGAGTAAGAAATGTGATGATAGAATAAGTCATCCTACACAATCAACACAGGCAAAAGAGGGAACTGCCTGGAAAATTATGGGCACATTTCTCCAGTATAGCACTTAGTAAGTCCCAGAATTAAAGAAAAAAAAAACTGGAACAATAGTGCATAATGAAACAATTTGGATGCAAATTAAAAACTTAGATCTAAATTACTTAGATCGTCTTCACTGTCTGGGATATGAAGTAACTTGGTTTGGCATTTTATCCCAGCACCTGAGTTAAGTAACCAGCCCACAGTCACACAGGCAGTAAATTGTTTGGACCTAGGTCTCTGAACAGAAGCCCAAACTCTCATTGTTATAAACTGATATCAAGGCAGAAAGTGTAGAAATTGACAGCCTAAGTGTGCTTATACTTTGTCTCTTTCCCTCCCAAAATCCCATTGGAATGACAGAAGAAATATTTTTAAAATAAAAATATATAAATAAAAGCACAGTGTCATTAGAAATCATAAAGAATACTAACAGCAGAGCAGAACAGTGAGAGTATTCAGGAAATATAACATAACGCAAGCAGATGAAGACAAACAGATCTGCGGAGCACGCTGCATTGCAGAGACTTCTACAATGGAAAGGCTTCCAAACCAGGCTTTTCATGGGAGAACTCCAAGAATGATATCACTTATTGATATCACTTACTGAATGGGGGGAGGGGACTGCTGGAGTAATCAGTTAGGTAATTAGTCAAAAGATTATAAAAATTAACCATCCAGTTTAAGAGAAGCTGACTTGTGCATTAACCTTAAGCCCACATTCTTAGT
Organism: Galeopterus variegatus; assembly: GCF_000696425.1. NCBI lineage: Eukaryota > Metazoa > Chordata > Mammalia > Dermoptera > Cynocephalidae > Galeopterus > Galeopterus variegatus. The sequence goes on from NW_007727018.1 coordinate 406,491, forward strand.
GTACCTCTCTCAGATGGACGTTGACACACAACCTCCAAAGCTAGGCATTTGGCTGAATAAGAAGGGAGGTGAGTATTTTAAGTGAATTATAGACAACACAAGGGCTCTGAAACCCAGCACCCAGGAAACGGTGATGGAGTTCAGAGTGTGGCATTGGGGCCATTCGTCAGTGGTGCTCCCTGTAGCCAAAGATCTAAGATACATCTTCATGACAATCACAGCTCTTCCAGCCACTGTGCCTCCTTCTTTATGGTAAAGGAAATAAGAGTGGCGATTGGTCTTTTTCTTCGGAGGAGATATGCTGGCATGCTCCTCTAATAAGCAGATGCCAAGATAGGATTAGCTCTGTAGGAGATTTATTAGGGGCAAGTCCTGTGAGGTAAAATAGGGGAGGGAACCAAGAGAGGATGGGACCTTGAGACCATGATGAAGGTTTGACCCTAATTGAAAGAAGGAGTAAAGCTAGGAAAGTTGGTGGGAAGCATCTTAGACTACGGCACACATTTATGAGAGTCTGTTGTGGAGTCTTTGAGCCAAAATCATCATCTGACACCTGTCGGAGGATTCCCACACTTCCCAAGAATGTGCCTTCCTTAGTATCCCTGCTGGACTCAGTCAACTGCCATGGGAAATGTGGCCTCTGTGCGAACATGATGATGATTTCTGAGCACCACAGCTGAGGCCATTAGGCAACAATGTCCCCTGCATACGAGAGGTCTGAAAAATATGTCTTCCTGGCCATCACAGTTATAGATACAGACCAAAGATCAATATTGAACAAATAAAAAAATATGAATGTGTTCCTTTAAAAGCAAGGTTAACTTTGAAAGTTTGGAAACATGATGTATTACATATTTCAAAAGGAAAACCCATACCTCTAATGAAAAATAAACAATTTCTACTAAAGACAAGAAAAATTCGAAATTAAGAGACTAGTTATATTAACATGAGAATATAACACAAATAGGACCAAGTACATTAATTGTCACTGAAAATTATTACAAAAAGACAGAAGCACTTCAATTCATTACAAATCCAGAAATGTGTTCCTGAGAGATTCACCTAAACTAAATTTTCATAAAACACTGAAATAAACAAATTGTCTGATATATACTAGATGTACTTTCTTATTAGAATGAAGGAAAGGAATGATGAAAATATATAAATTGAATTCACAAACTTAGGTATGTAAGAAATTTTTTAAATGATGCATTACTTTTTTTCTATAAATTTATTTAATTTTGACTCCAAGCCTACATCCTGCCAAGCCATAATAAAATTCAGACAATAGCCATTTTTGGAATTCCTCCTTAGGGTTGGGGTTCTATTCAGAACTAGGGTGTTGGTGAGGGACTACTTTAGTCACCAGTTTTTGTATTGATTATTGTTTAGTCCTCCATTGTTCTAGCCCATATGGCCCTTTCAAATCTGCCATTCACTTTATCATTTGTGGCTTTCACTAGGTACTGAGCCTTTCATGAGGTTAGGGTTCTCTGGACTAGAATCTAGTTTCCTCTGAGGGCTGCCACATAGGAATATAACTGCCAGGGCACAGATGTATATCTCTGTGGTGCATGGCACAGAACATTCCTTCCTATCCTCGGGAAAAAAGACTTCATTGTCTGTGGAAAATCACTCTCTGTAGCCTTTGGAGACTCTTTCATTGGGCCCTATTCTCTTTAGTGGACTTAAGTTTCTGGAAGGAAAAGCCAGAAAACAAGAGAAATATCTGGCATACAACTTAAATTTCTACCTGGCCAGAAAGCTCCCAAGGCAGAAAAATCACAGAATTGATTACCTGCTTGAATGGGATAAAGAAAGTGGGAAATTACCAAAAGAAAATGCATATGAATATGTCAAAAAATTTTCCTGCACAATCATGTATTGCTACAAAGACTATATGCATCAAAGACTCTTATTTCATAGAATTATATGTGCCCCTGTAGATTTTTGTGGGTGTAATTGGGATAAAACATGGTACAACTTAAGAGAAACAACCTTGAATTTTTAATAGGAAACCTAAGTGTAAGAGCTTTATTATTTTCATGGGCCTGAAAAAGTACTTTATTTCTCTGGGCCCCAATTTCCTCATTAATGAAGTAAAGATTTCTTACAGAAATGCTGGGAAATCATATAGGTTCAAATGTAATGCAGCAATATTATTAGGATTTATTTCTTCTATACTCTCTAGCTTATGAATAGATAGAACGTATTGATTTATATCACAATGGGGCAAGGCTGTAGCCAGATGTTCTTCCCATTTAATATTTTGCCACCTTGCAGGAGAAGGAAATATTTGACTGTCTCACCATGCAAGAGAAGGAAATATTTGATTGGTGCTAACATTATCGCTGAGTGTCTTACTCAAAATGGAGTGTGCCGTGCTCCTTTTGAGTTATCCCATTTGCAAATTTCAGGAGTCCCCAAGACCATTGTCACTCTGATACAAACTGCAAATTTCAATGGTCCGCAAAACAATTCTCACTCTGACACAAATTACAAGTTTAGAGGTTACCAAGACCACCTTCAGTTTCAATAATTCGCTAGAAAGATTTACAGAATTCAATGCGAAATCTGTCATACTCTTGGTTATGGTTTATTACACTGAGAGGATCCAGATTAAAACCAGCCAAGGGAGGAGACATGAAGCACAGAGTCAAAAAGAGTTTCACACAAGGAATTTCCAGTTGTCTTCTTCCAGTGGGGTTGTGAACAGTGCTACCTTCGCCAAGCAATGATGTGTGACAATACTCAGAGTGTTGCCAACCAGAGAAGTTCAACCAAGCCTTGGTGTCCAGAGTTTTTACTAAGGCTTAGTCATATTGACATGGTTGACCACCTACATGACTGACCCTTAGACTTCGGCCCTTCTGGCCGTCAAGCTCACACTGTGTAGCCCAAAGCCTGCACCATAAATCACATTGTGGATGATACAATATGGCACAAGACCCACAGGTAAACAAAGATACTCTTTTCAGGTAAGTCAATTTCAGGGCTTAGAGATCATCTCCTGGGAGCCAAGAATAAGGCCAGATCTCTCTTCGGGTTTGGTTAATTCTTCACTACACAGGACTTTTCAAGTGATGGAGTACAAAACTTATAATTATCAGTGGTGTTGGCTGACAACTTCTCAAAAGACCATTAGGTAAAATGTTATTAAATGAAGCTAAACTGATTAGACTTAAACTGATTAGGGAAAACACCACCATCAACAGTCGTAGTGGCATCTCAAAAGTAAGAGGACAGGGGAGAATGTTATTGCTACAGAGGTTAGGGATTTGAGATGAAGTGTTTAAGGCTGTTCTTTCAAGGCAGGAAACTGATTTGGACTTGGGCAAAGTTCATGATATAGCAGTCTAGGATTCATGGACACAAGAGGAATACATTATGCTGCTTCTTCACATAAAGATGAAGCACAGTAAACTGTTTGTTGATAAGTTTGCTGCTTTCCCAAGTGAGCAATCTCTTCCCAGGGAAGAATTTCTCAGAATAAATATTTAGTCATACTGACACATGTGATCTCAGTCCTTATTTCCAAATATTCAGCTATGTGGATGAGAGTAGTCTCAATTCTCAATGGTAAGAACAGAACTCCAAAGCTCATTTTCGGAAATCTAGCAAAAATGAAAAACTGATGCTACAAAAGACCATGTTAGGCTTCAGGTTTCTGTGAAGTTTTTGATTCCTCAGAGCCAGTTGAGGTTGTTTTCCTAAAAATTTTTATCTCATCTGTTAAAGGATAAACTATTGAGACTTTTAATCCTCCTGAAACTTGGTCTCCCTATTTTTAACAGAGAAACAATAATACCTCCATTGAGGTGGTGAGCAAGATCAAATACAAGGGCACTTCAAAAAGTTCATAGAAAGATTCATATTTTAATTCTATTTTTCCACACACTTTTTGAAGCACCCTAATAGCTTCTAAATGACAAAGCTAGGATGCAAACCCAATCTGTTAGACTCCAAAGACTTCCATCATATCACCTTGTCTTACATATTTTTATGCTAAATAGCTAAAATATTAAGTAGTACATGTGAAAATAATATAATGCATGAAAATAATACATAAAATATATACATGAAAATAATATATAATAATATACTTGAAAGCGCTTTCTATACATAGCATATAGTAGTTGTCAATAAATATTAATTTACCTTCTTAATTTGTAAGGATCATTGTTCTCATCATATATATTGTCATGACAAAGAAAAATGGTTCTAAGTAATAAAAGAAGATATATAAATTCCACACATCAAAAACATTCTGAGCTTGTGCAACAAAGTTGCTTCTCTATTCCCTGTAAATAAAATAATAAGTATCTATTTGTCTAGACTGAGGGAGAAGGAGTAGAGAGGTAGGAATGGTAGGTAAGGGGAAAGGATACGACATGTTCTTTGGAATCTAGGGTTGGAAAGGGAAGAATTTAAGAACTTCTGTACATATTTTGATGTTAAAATACTTTGATAAAAACTGTAAATTGAAATTTTTGCAATAGTTGACTCACACCCTTATCACCCACAGTTCCAGAACAATTCTTTCTTGCCAGCAAATGAGTTAAGTTTGTTTCTTTTCCACTTAATTTGCAAGTCAAACTCAAGGCACCATTTTTGGCAAAGGCATCAAGAATATACATTGGGGAAAAGACTTCCCCTTCAATAAATCTTGATGGGAAAACAGGACATCCATATGTAGAAGAATGAAACTAGATCCGTACATCTCACCATATACCAAAATCAACTCAAAATGGACTTAAGATTTAAATATAAGACCTGAAATTATAAAGCTACTAAAAGAAAACATAGGGGAAACACTTCAGGAGGTAGGACTGGGCAAAGACTCTATGAATAAGACCCCAAAAGCACAGGCAACAAAAGAAAAAATAAATATAATTATATCAAACTAAAAAGCTTCTGCACAGCAAAAGAAACAATTAACAGAGCAAAAAGACAACCTACAGAATGGCAGAAAATATCTGCAAACTATGCATCTGACAAGGGATTAATCTCCAAAATATACAAGAACTCAAACATCTTAACAGAAAAAGAAAAAAAGTAAGCCAATTAAAAAATGAGCAAAGGAGCTAGTCATTTCTCAAAGGAGGATATACAAATGGCCAACAGACACATGAAAAAATGCTCAACATCACTAATCATCAGGGAAATGCAAATCAAAACAACTTTGAGCTATCACCTGACCCCAGTTAGACTGGCCATTATCAAAAAGACAGAGAACAACAAATGCTGGTGAGGATGTGAAGAAAGGGGAACCCTCCTACGCTGTTGGTGGGACTGTAAATTAGTGCAGCCATTATGGAAAATGGTATGAAGGTTCCTCAAACAACTACAAATAAAACTTCCATATGATCCAGCAATCCCACTGCAGGTTATGTGCCCAAAGGAATGTAAATCATCATGTCAAAAGGACACCTGCACTCCTATGTTTATTGCAGTTCTACTTACAATAGCCAAGAGTTGGAATCAACCTAAATATCCATAGATGGATGAAGAGATAAGGAAAATGTGGTATATATACACAATGGAATACAAATTCTGCCATAAAAAGAATGAAATTCTGCCATTTGCAGCAACATGAATGAACTTAGAGAAACTTATGTTAAGTGATATAAGCCAAGCAAAGAAAGAGAAATACCACATGTCCTCACTCATAAGTAAGAGCTAAAATATAAATAAACAAATAAATAAAAGAAAGAAAGATACAACATGTTGCTTTGTGTTGCTTCGCCCCCCACGGATTTGTCACCCCACTTCCCCTGGGTGATGGAGACGCAAAGGATTACACAAAGCCCATCTCTTCTGAGCAGTGAGAAGCCCTGAAGTGGTTAACTTTCCCGGGAACCTCCAGCAAGAAGCATCCCTTCCTTGGGAAAATTAACGCCGAATTGGGGTTCTCTTCCTGCATTTATTTTCCAGACCAGGAATTTACAGGAAGAGAACAAAGGTGGGGTTATAGTTTAACAATATAGGCTGGTAATTTTCAGTGAAACAAGCCAGATGACATTCCAGTGAGGCTATCAAGCTGGATCTTAGCAAACATTCCTTCTTACAGCAATTTCTAAGTATCTTTACATAACAATCAGTAACTAGTCTGTCTTTGAGCCAGCAACCTGCTGTACCACAAATCTTTATCTTACACCAGAGACTTACAGCCTGAAGAAAATTTCCTGTCCTTGCAAGGTCAATATTTGAAAGTGCAAGGCTTTGGAAAACCAGGCCCTGTGAAATACATATGCTTTATAGTATATTCCACAACAACAGTCACAATAATTCATTGAACTTTTAAAAAGACAGAAAAGAACTGAGGCCACCAGAAGTAGAAAAGGGATCAGGGAGGGGGGAGTTACTGAGAAATTGGCAAAGGGCCACAAAAAATGATTACGTTGTATAATGTTGGATGTCCTAATTATCCTGATTTGAACATCACATATCGCACACAGGTATTGATATTCAACACTCTACCACACAGATATGTATAACCAATTATGTTTCAATAAAATAAATGAATTTAAAAAAATAAAATTAAAAAAAAAGTGAAAGCATTTGTCCTTGGACATTTCATATTGGGAGACAGCAAGAAAGCATGGAAGGAGGACATAAAGTGAAACTGAAAACAAGCCAAATTGCTAAAATTGAATGAATGGACACCGGCATTTTCATTTATTTTGATGGCAACAGCCCTTACAATTTCATGTCTTTCATAGAAAAAGTTTGGAAAGGTTGTTGTAAATAGGGTTAGTCAGATTGCCTTTCTTTCAACAAATTTTCCTAAGCCCAGCTACTAAATTTAGACCTTTTGTAGCAGTACTTCACAGTTTTGCTAACTCACTGCCAGGATTCAGAAAGTTGGAGCATTTTCTTTTCCTGGAGAATATTGAAGTATCACTCTCAATAAACTTGTTCTGGCCTTCAGTTATCTCCCATTCTTTAAAATATTGATTGCTCCTTTAAAATGGCAATCGCATATATGGAAATGTCAAACTGAGACTGCTACCTGATAGAGGGAATAACTAAAAATTTAGACTAACTCAGTTAAGATTGTGGTCAGCTGTATTCAATAGGATCCTTACCGCAGTGTTACTCATATGTAACAAAATGTCCATTGGTGAGCGATCTAGGACCAGGAGGACCAACAGGCATCATCAAGGACCCAGTTCCTTCTAACTTACTGTTGTGCCATCTGTAAAGTGTGGCTCTCATTCTTGTGACTGTCAGATGGCTACTCCATCTTAAGACATTGCATCTGCATTCCAGGCAGGAAGAAGCAGAAGGCAGAAGGCAGAAGCTACGTGTCAGCTGAGTTTGGCCCATTTCCAAATATTTCCTACAGTCCCACCTGGCAGTTTTTCCTTACACTCACAGTTCCCAAACTGTGCCAGGCTGCCTCGTGGTGCCATAGAGATTCATGGGAGATAGGACAGGATATCTTAATTTTTTGAGAAAAACAGAGAAAGTAATTTAGAAATTAGAAATGTAAGATTCAAAATCTAGCGATGAAAAAACTTTAAAAGTTTACTGAAAGAGCTTAAAATTGACACTCATACATGTTAAACCCATTCTAAGTCAATAACTTGGGGCTATATTAAATTAAGAGAGGTAATAATTGCCGAAGAATGGAGTCCTTTACGATTCTATTTTTGTCATATTGCATGATGACAATTGTAACAACAGTACATAAAAGAGATAACCAATTAGTACTTAAGGAACTAAAATACCCACCCTAAATTTTACTTCAGCAAGTTGATATTCATTTACCTTATAGAACATCAGTATAATGTGTTTCCTTGTAATCACTCCCAGAATCGCTTAAACTGTAAAACACACAATGGCTCCATCAGCCTGAAGATTACAAACACAAAATATAAAGAGTAACTGACATAGTTTTTAAAAAACACTATACCCTTGAAAAATCTGACAGAAATTTTAATCCAAGTCAAAATTGTCACCTAAGTCTACAGAAACTGATTGAATTATAGTACATCTTATGATATAAATCGATACTCCTCTCCCATCCAAAACAAAAAAAGCCAAAAAGCATAAACTCATACTGGAAGACCATCATATCTGGAAACCTCCTATTGTCCATGTTGTTTGGTGTCTACTATAATGTGGATTTATTGATACTAATAACCCAGTCCTTTAAATATCCAATGCTGGCATTAAACCAATGTCATTGTGATATAAGAATCAAAGTAAATATTATGTGCCTCCTTAACATCTAAATCTGGGAGGGCCTCAAATGGCCTAATTTTAAGTTCTCTTCCCCACTCTGCTGTGATGGATAAGGTCTCCTAATCAAATAACCCTCGTCAGGGGAGCCAGGCACAGTGGCTCTGAGCAGCAGGCTTCAGTTCACTGCCAGCCTGCAGAATTATTCAAACAGAGCAGTCACATCCTCCCACAGAAACCAGGGGTCATCCCACTGTCTTGCTCCCATAGCTTGTGTGTTCACTCTTTTCCCAAGGGACCCCCTCCTGTGGACCTGAATCATGCATGCTGTTCTCCCTCAGGCTCCGGGAATATGTAACGGATAAACCTCTGCCAGTCTTATGTGTCCAGTGTCAGGTGTCATCTGTTTGAACATCTCCTAACCCTAGACCTAGAATTCCTTCCTCACTAATGAGGTAGAGAGGAAGTGATCAGACAATCATAAAAACAAGAAACTTAAAACTATATCATAACACAGACATATAAAATAAAATTACGATTATTACTGATAAAACATTATTCATACAGCTTTTTCTACATGAGGTACTATGGTGAGTGTTCTATATGCATGCTGTCATTCAATCCTTCTAACAGTTCTATAAGATATTCACATTTTATGGGTAAAGAAAACAAGGTTTACAGAAGTTAAATAATTTAGTCAAGGCTGTACAACTAGTTGGGTGATGAACTAAGATTTAAATTTAAGTATTCTGACATCTTTAACCTAAAAGTCAAAACCTTATAATGCTTATAGCTCTAACCTATACATTCCAGTCCTATTAAGAGGCCATCTAGTGTATTTTAGGGCAGAGTTTTTCAAACATCTGTAGAATAATGAACACATTTAAAAGAAAATAATATTTATTGAATCTTATTGTTGACAAGTATTTTAAACATGGGATTTAAATCTGTCCACATAAAAATATAAACTCATAATCAAAAACAAGTATTAAAATTAATATTAAAAGTAAACTGAAAAACAAACTTGATGCATTGAACTTTTTATGAAGCTAAATTGTCATTGATGGGATCTTTTATAAAAAGATGTTATTAAACTAACTTTGATTTTGAGCTTGATGGGACTTTATTTGACATAATCATCATGGCATTTTTTTAAACAGTGAATTTGAACCACTAAGCCATAATTTTGATGGGCCACTACTCCCTTAAATCAAGGATACCAAAAATTTAATACTGGAAATAATCATTACAAAAGAATTTCTTATTATTTCCTGATTTAAATAATGAATCTGACTGGTACTTCGTAATTGGCTTCTGATAGTGTCTGCCGGTCACCACCTCAGGAGTACTGGTCCTTGACTCATGAGAGCTCAAACACTAGTTAAAAAGTTTAATCAGAATAGTCGTGGAGAGAGCTTCTTGTCAAGATGGCAGGATAGACATTTTGCAGTGTCACTTTCCCACAAATCAATGGATTTACAACTATTAAAAAGCAACAATAGCCAAGCTGGAGTCGCTAGAGCTCAGGGGAGGAGGAGGAGAGACCTATGGAGTGCATGAAGGCAGGAGAAGCCACAATGAGAGAAAGAAAGGACTGCTCAAAACATTTTGAGTTCTGTCTACTTCAAGGCTGGAGCTGGTGCATGCTCAGAGCAAGAGCTGGCAAAAGCCACAGCTGTGCCCTTTGGATGGAGTTTCTTGGATGCTGCGGGGGACAGGAGGGCCTCGGTAGGCCCCAGGCCAGCAAGACCATTAAGAGGGTTCCTGTGGCCCACATAGAAGCAAGGAGCCAGAAGAGCTGAAAGAAAGGAGCACCAGAGGCCAGTGAGTCACTGCAAGGGACCCTTGCAGGTCCAGTCCCATGGGAAGTGTTTGGAGCATGGGCTGTAGGGGAGACAGGCCCACTGGGAGAACACTGGGGCACAGCAAGGACAGCTGATCTGCCCCCAGTCAGTGCAGGACCACTCAGTGGAGACTGGTCAGGAATAGAGAACTACAGCAGGTGCAGTTAGCTGAAAAGATTCAGGCTCAGACCAGAGTTTCTATACAATTCAGGTGTACCAGATTTCATGAGTACCAGAAGCACCTATAAAGTCAACTATCAACCTGAGCTGCACAAAAAGCCTTCCCCAGGGAATCAGCAGCAAAGCAACAATTTAGCTCAACCACAGAGCTCAAGTACTCTTCCCCACAGGAATTTCCCCCATTTTAGAAATAAGCAAAGGACAACAAATTAGTTCCAGTGCAGAGTTTAAGTGGAAAATAATCCAACTCTAAACTAAAAGAAAAAAAAAATACCCACAGACAAGAGACTAAGTTTGATATTAACTAGTAAAGGTCTCATCACCAAAGAACACCTATAAAACCTAGAAGGACCAGAAGTCCCTTGGCCTACCAAGCCAGAGAGGAGGTACGGCTGAGAGTCTCAGCCATGCCACCTGACACTTGCAACCAGCCAGGCGATGACAACCGAGCTGCCACAAGGAAGTGCCCTGGGCTCTCCTGAGCTGGGGAGGTGAGGGGCCTCAGGCCTCAGCCATGCTCCCCCCAGACCCACAGCCAGCCTATCAATGACCACCGAGCTGCTGCAGGAAGCACTCTGGGTTCCCAAACTGGGGCGGTGGGGGTCAAGGGCTTCAGCCACACCCCTCTGACATCTGCATCCAGCCTAGCAATGACCAAGCCACCACTGGAAGCCCCCTAGTCTCCCCTGCAGGAATGAGGGGGTTACCACAGGCCTCAACCCCACCCCTCCTCCTTCTTCCTACTCTCGTCCCATTTTCCTTCCCCTTTCCCTTCTACCCCTCTCCCCCAACTGCTCCACAACAACATCACAGAATGTAAAAAAAAAAGTAATATTAATAAATAAACTTTAAAAGTTAAATAAATAAATAAATAATGAATCTAAGTCATTATAAATAAATACACAATCTTTGTTCTATGTTTTCTTATGATGTAAATATGGTAAAACACACACACACTATATTGTTGGTTCTTTTGAACATAAAATGCCATGTGCCAGTGATGAATTGATTCTCCTGAAACTTTTCTCTATTTGAAATAATATGAAATATTTATATGAGACTGGGAAGAAAGTTGGCCTTCTCTTTAAAAAGCATCATTTGTACATTAACTTCTGCCACTATTCTTTTCTCAATATTATAATTAAATTAGTACATTTCTCCACCACTACTTTTCATTTTTCTGTCATTTTAAAGACATGGTCACAGTTTATAAATTACTTAAAGCCTTTTTGTATTAAAATGTCATTCAACTTGATTTGTTACTGCAAAGTAATGTTTTTCTTAATAACTGCTAAAAGACTTCTACATGTGTTCAAGTACAGAACTGGAAGAACTTTTGATATTTTGATACTAGAAAATACCATCTTAATAAGAGATAGACATTTTTACCAACATTCCGAAAGTCAAATGACTATAGATGTGACCTGGTGCAATGCAATTTTGGACACAAAATCAGGCACAAAAATTGTGTGGCAGGAGTCATGGGTGAGATTCAGATAACACAGTATCTGCATTTATTAAAATTTTCATCATCCCAAACAATTTAAAAACTATGCTGGGGGGCTGGCCCAGTGGCGCACTGGAGAGTACGCTGCTTGGGAGCGTGGAGGCGCTCCCACCAAGGGTTCGGATCCCATGTGGAGACCGGTTGAGCGCGGTGCGGGCGCAACACCGAGGGTTGCGATCCCATTGCTGGTCAGTAAAAAAGACAAAAAAGGAAAAAAAAAAAAAAAAAACTATGCTGGGGATGCATGGACACTCAGGTTAATTCCTCCTGATAATCCTAGGCAGCAAGTGCTAATATTATCTTCATTTTTATATATACTAATAAAATAAAGTATAAACTCCTAATCAACACAATTAATATTAAAATTAAGCTGAAAAACAACACATTTTATTTCAATTTAATAGAAATTATTCTGAAGCTAAATTATCACAGATGAAACAAATTTCCTGACTCTAACAAAATAGCAAAAAGAACTTTCTCCAGAAAATACTTCTTCCAGTAAGATACAATTATAAACCATCTAAAACAGCTTACATACAAAGACTAACAGCTACTTCATCAAGACTATTCTGGCAGCTTTCTCATGGTTCTAGTGGTTCTAGTCCCTCAATCACTGTACCCACCAATCTGAAGATCTTATATTAGTATATTATAAACTTTGCCCAATCCTACCCAGTTCCCTGCCTTGCAAAATCCACCTTGTAAAATCACCTAAGCCAAGCCCTAATATTCAATAAGTTTGCTTTCCTAACTTCCCCCTTTTTATATTCTACTAAGACTGTCAAAGTAATGTTCTGTGTTGCAGTAAGTGTAATAAACTCTATCGACAGGTTTTTTTTCTGGAGATCTTAATGGGGACTGTTGGCATAATTTTACAGAAAAGAAAACAGATACAAAAAGATTACACATAATAAAAAGCAGAGTTAAAAAACTGTCTGGGGCCTGCCCGGTGGCGCACTGCTACAGTGCGCTGCTTGGGAGCGTGGTGGGGCGCTCCCGCCGAGGGTTCGGATCCCACATACAGACTGGCCGTTCACTGGCTGAGCGAGGTGTGGGCGCAACACCGAGGGTTGTGATCCCGTTGCCGGTCCCGGTCCGGTAAGGGTGCGACACTGAGGGTTGCGATCCGTTGCCGGTCACGAAAAAAGACAAAAAGGAAAAAAAAAAACCAATCTGTCAGCTCTTAAATAATTCTACTTTGTCTCTCTTAAATAAGTAGGAATAATGTTAAAGCACCTAAGGTATGAGTCCATACACAAACACTAGTAACTAGGTACTATGTTATTTAGGTGATTATAAAACTTGTCATCTCAACTAGGACACTTTAAGAGTGAAGAGAATTATTAACAATAGTTAGATTAAGACATAACCATATACCAGGACTGAACCTGACAAACTAAAATATGTAGTTATCATAAAAGCTCTCTCACATTTTTGAGCCTAAAGAGAGAACGATAAAATCTCTAGCCATAAAACAAATAAGGCAGAAATGCAGAAAGAGAAATGAAAAATAGAAGGCATGGAAAATGTTCTGATATATCACAAATAGTCGCTTTACAATTTGTCCAAAGGTCAAAACCTTTTTGTAAAAATGCATGCACAGCCTTTGGTACAACTTTTGGACTGAACTACTATTATATATGAAATATTAATAACATCCTAAAAGACTTAAATCACTTTTAAAGAATCATTCTGTGTTCACTTGCTAATGAACAAACCTAAAATGCAGTTCTTTTGGAATTGTATATTTTCCTAGGCGAAACATTAGAGATTTTTAATAATACTTCATTTCTACTAAGTTAAATTTATCACTTACAACCATGGAAAAAATGCTGAGAAAACAAAACATTTCCCCCAGAGAGTTGAAAATGTAAGAGCCTGACTGGTTATTGCACAAAATAAAGCAAAAAAGATATGTTATAATTTTGGAGAATTTAAGGAGTCACATAAATAATACTTGCTTCTTCTTTTCCTTGCTCTGAAAACAATTGAGAAATAGACTCAAGTTTCATTCAGAATTTTACCTTTATTTTTAATTAAGCACATAGGAGAGGGTTGGCCGGCTTGTTCAGTTGGTTAGAACGTGGTGCTGATAAAGCCAGGGTCCAGGATTCCATCCCGGTACTGGCCAGCTGCCAAAACAAAAAAACAAACATCAAACACATAAAAAAAACATGGTTTTGACCTGCAATTTTGCCAGATGTCTTAATATTTTACCCTGAATAAGACAGACATATCTTCAAGCAAATGCAGCACTGGGCTGTTTGAGGGCTTACCCCCAAGTCTGGCAGAAAGAGACCTAAATTCAAGCACTCATCAGTGGTCAGGCTGAAGAGCATTAGTGGCAGAGCGAGAGAAAGAGTGAAGTTGCTCAGTTCCTTCTTCCAAACTTACCAAGTAAATTATTCTTCCTAGGAGGAGTGAATGAAGAGTGGAGAACAAAATTGAAACATTAAGCTCCATGAAGGCCCTTCATACGGAAGCAAAAAGCCGGGGATATGGAGGTGCCCCCTCATAGAGAGATGTGTGTTTTGTAATTCCTTTTTAGTTGTTGGGGAAATTCTTACAAAATGCCAACTTATGTTAAAATCAAAGGAGTTTTAATTTTTTATTTTCAGTCAAAATTGGGTAAACCATTTTTAAAAGGAAAGAAATGTTTTTATGCTCGTGTATATGTTTTTGTTCTTCCAGGAATCTATTGACAGAAGGTAAATTCCAAAACTTTCATTGAAACTCTTGTATGCTATGAACGTGAGAAAACGGCCATGTGATTAGAAAAATAATTAAACGTGAGAAAAGATAGAAAGCATAAAAATTAAATGTGAGAACAGATGGAAACTATAGACCATACATTCAAAACCGTCTCAATGGAATGGAGAAGAGAAACCATAGGATCAAATAAAAATTCCCAAAGATAGAAAATATTTGGCTCGGCCTTAAAATTACAGACATTTCAGTAAAGAGTAGAATAGGCTCCATTTGAGAGGAATGACTACCATATTTATGTTGATGGTGTGCTTAAACCTGTAGTAATATCAGTGGGCAAGATTGTTGATAATCCTACATATTTTTCTAACAAATGGTGGTCCGATTTCCATTTCTGGTCTTACAAAGTCTGTTTATGTGACTGTTGAAGGAATAGCCCTTGAAAACACTGAAGGATATTTTCCTAAGTCCTAGAGCTAGTAATTAATGGCCATCATAATGTCCTAAGTAGAGTATAATTTGACAGAATTGGTTCTGTGACTTACCACAGCAACTAGCTTAAAGTTAAGTGTGACTTTAAGAATAACTTCCTAACTGAAAAAAGTTTTGAATATTCAAATTTCTATCAAAATTTAGTAAGTAAAATATATTTAAAATCACCCTTGCTTGTAATCATAATTAAATTGGGATAAACTATCTAAATTTCTCAAAATATGACATTTTATGTAACCTTCGTCCCAGCTGTCATCTTAGCGTCTAGATAACAAAATTTATTAAGCACTATCAGGGAAAAATATTTTGTTAAAATTTGTTTTTGAAATCCAGACTTTTTGCTCCATTGAAAAAACTTGCTTCTCAATTCTTATAGTTATTTTGACAAAAATTTGTATTATATTATAATTATCCATTTCAAAAGTATTTCAGTATATCAGCTGCTCTCAAATTTTAATTTTTAGCATGTACAACTGAATTATAACAGTACTGTGTTGTTGTTTTTCAAAATTACTTCCACCACATTTATTTCTAACTATGTAACTTTGAAATAACATTAGAATAGTTCCCTACGAAAAAAAGATAAATATTAATTTTTATGTCAGAGTTGAAAACCAGTTTTCTACTCCTTAGATTAGCTTCTTTTTTATATCAGTACTGCTTCCTTATTCAGGGAATGATGTTATTTTGTCATTATAGTTATTTTTTAAGTTTATTTATTTATTAATACTATTATTGTTTACATTCTAAAATGTTGCAGAGCAGTTTGGGGGGAAGGGGAACATGGAAGGAAATAGAATGGGGCAAAAGCCTATGGCACCCCCCTCATTCCTGCAGGGGAGACCAGGGGGCTTCCAGCTGTGGCTTGGTCATGGTGGCTGGATGCAGATTTCAGGGGGGTGTGGCTGAAGCCCTTGGCTCCCCACTGCCCCAGCTCGGGGCAAAGGTGCTTCCTGCCGTGTCTCTGTGCTTGTCACTGGGCTGGTTGCAGGTGTTGGGGGGCATGGCTGAATGTGTATAGATCTGATTATATAATTCAACTAGCTTTATCTTCTTTTCTCTTGAGTTATTAGTTATACTCACCTAGGTCTATAGATATATAAATAGAGAGATATGATTTATTTCCCAATTAGAACACAAACTTTATAAGAAATCTGACTCCTTTGCCAAGAATATCTGCTTTAAGGACAGAAGAAAGCAATAAGAGGTATTATATACTTCATAAACTTTCAAGATAGAAATAAACACATATAAGACCAGGACTTTTTTTGCCATACATCCCTCATTAAGTTATTTGACCTGATAGTGAGGTGACTAACAAATATTTGTTCATCAATTTATTTATTCAAAATGACATCAATACTTCAATGTATAAATTTCTTAAGAACTAAAGCATTCTGATTTGGCATTCTTCTGCCATAAATATAGCATTATATGTGCCTAAAGCAAATGGCTCAAGTGGATCACCTACTGGTCTTATCATCTGAAAATTTCTGTTTCATTTGTCAGTACAGAATCTGTTTCATCCTTTTGACCTTGGGACAATAAATAATTCATCACCTCTAATCTCAATTAAGAAATCTTAAAAGATTCTCAAGTTGTTGTTGGGCTCAATAAGCTATAAAAAAATTAATATAGATATTTACCTTAAGGTGTTTCTCTTCTTTACAACAAAATTTCTTCTCAAAAATACATGTTAGAATACACTGTTTTAAGTTCAGCTTTTAACTGATAAAGTATCTACTTGCTATGTTAGGTCCCAAGTTACGCACTGTAAAAGTACATGAGTCAATAAATTTTGCAATTTTCTATGGCCAAAATAGTCACCATAATCCCAGCCTTTCAAATGGATATTATTGTTCATTAAGACAGAAAACAAAATGGTCAAATTTCTTCCCTTCTTAAATAATGAAATCACAATTCAAAGACCTTTCTGTTCTAATGATCTTTCACTAACAATTACCATCTTTTCTTAAGAAAAATAAATTATATCCTGAAGGAAGACTAAATGCTCCCTAGCTCTTCTGAATATTCACGTTTGGTTAAGAGAAATAGAAAAAATAAGGTTAGTGCCTAGATTTTAATAGGAACAATTCATTCAGTCCATGTGGGTAGGTTAGAAAGGATTGTGAAAACTTTTTTCCACTTGCTCTTAATTCTCAAGAGAAAATTGAAACAACAAATTTTACAAGAGGGAGGTAACCACACTAAATGCTGTATTTCATACATTTCGTAGATGTAATATGGAACAGTGTGGATAAAATGGGTCTCTAATGCCAGACTTCCTGGGTTTGAATGCCAACTCCACCTGTCTTTAACGTAGATACATTGGCTAGTTTACTAAGCCTACCTGTGTTTTAATTTTTTCCTATATAAAATAGGAGTAATAATAAAACCTACCTCACAGGTTGATTAGGAGGAGATAGTCCATGTAAAGCACTTGGAATAGTACTTGGTACATAGTCAATACTCAATAAGCATTAGCTAAGTATAAATTGACTATAAATTAAAGTTTGTATATCTTTGTTTTTTAAAAAATAATGGTGATTTTCTCACTAACAAAGCCAGAAAGGGGAGTAATTTTTAAATTCCAAACACAAATTTTCTCTCAATTTATAAATACAGGTACTAAAGGTGGACTTCAATGTGGGGTTAAATAAAGAGAAGGGTAAAATAGCAAACCATTTTATGAAAAAAATAAATGAACTCACTGGGAAACATTCCTGATGCTGCCTAATTGCCTTGCCTTTTATATCCTGCTTGTCAAACCAGCCAGTGACCTGAATTAAATCCAACTGTTCATATCACATCACCTTATGAAGCCTTTCAGGAACCTGAGATCTAATTCATGTCTAATGCCAATCCTCACTGTTTGCTCCTTGAGTAAATATGTCCAGGAAAGCTCTTTGCCCACAGACAAGCTTCCTCACCAATCTTATTCCCTTGGCTAAACAGGAAAATAACTTTGCAGTGATCGACGTAAACTTCTCTTATAACATCTCTCACAACACCAAGTACAGAGATGTCAACCTCACTTTCATTGTAAAAAGAACTCTGTAATGTAATAGATTAAAGTGTTGTTTAAGAGCGTATTCAACTAGTGACATTCATTAATCTGAGATTAAAAATTATATTTTGGCAGCTTATTTTATCTGCTTTAAATGAGCTATTACTTTAATCACAGGCATTTGTAAAACAGTTTGATTCTTCTTAATTAACATGTGCTAAATTTACTTGTGATAGGCACACTCTTTTGCTGAAAGCAAAACAGATATACTGTAGAGTTATTAATTTCCAGTTAGCACCATACAAAGTTATTAATTGAGGTGGAATTTTTTTGCCACTGTTGTGTATTATTTTTTTTTCAAATGAAAAGATGTGGGATTGTGACTGTCAGGCTCATCCAATGAATGTAGCAATTTTTCAATGCCTGTCAACTTGAAGATAATGCTTCACCCCAGTGTTTTCTTTCACAGAACTCCAGAGGAAATTTAGCAAGATTAGGAGAGACACAATGGAACTATACAAAAGTTACTTGCTTTTTTTTTTTTTTTTTTTCCATTTCCTTTTACACATTCTGTACACAATAGTGACATCTTCTGGTTGGCTGGAATATTGATGTTTGGACCAATGCTTTAAAATCATGTCCAACTTCTCCGGTCACTCATCAAAACATGTTTCTGTTTGCCTAAAGATATTATATGAACTATTCCTGAATCAATGGCACATTATCTTTGAATATATGCTATTAAAATCCCAATTTAAGTTCCTTAAAGTATAGAACATAATAGAAGAGCAGATAGTTATTTTTTAAAACCAAATTCAAGACACACATTGATAAAATTAACTGACCTTAAAAATTCACTTGACACAATTTAAAAGCCTGGTTTTATGTACCTGCTATGGAAATTTCACTTTCTAGGAAATTCAGTGACATTAGAAGAAAATAATTAAAAAGCAGAAAAGTTCAACAAGATATTTTTGGGTTATTTCTAGTAAGAGATGAGAGAGGTTTAGGGAGTCTGGGAGAAGAAAGGAATTAATGCTAATAGCACTCCTTTCGTCTTGTACTTTTTGTGTTAAGGATTAGTCTATTCTTGTACAGAGCATATTAGTACCTTGAGGATGCCCTAAGAGCACTGTCCTTAGTACTAAATTCTCACTTCCCCTATGCAACCCTCTCCTAGTGCAGGCAGCCAACTAAGAGCAGCACTGGGTCTAGACTGGTTCCAGTGATTGCAAACTCAGGGACTCAGAATCCCAATTCTATCCATGAAGATTGAGCCAGGCATTGAGCATCTAAATATAAAATATTTATATTATGACTCCTGTCCACGGATAATGGAAGGCTGACTTTGGTAATTTCAAGGTGATTTTCTTATACCTTTCTCACTAGAAAAGATGAAAAGTATGACATACCTATGAAAAACCAATTAAATATATTGGGCTGGCTGGTTAGCTCAGTTGATTAGAGCACAGCCTTGTAATGCTGAGGGGTTTGGATCCCCCTACCAACCAGCCCCTTCCCCCCTCCAAAATAAGGTTGACATGTTAAAAAATATAAACTATGAAATATAGTCAACACAAGAAAAAAAATTTTTTAATACTTTAATTGAGTGTCCCCCCCAAATTTGACTCCCACTGTGACAGTGTTAAGAAGCTAGGAAATCCTATTGTGGTAATTGAAAGATGGGGCCTTGAAGAGGTGATTAGATTGTAGATCCATGCCACAAAGAATGGATTAATAATTGCAGTCAGAGGCATGGTTCTGAGGGCTTTAAAAGTAGAACACATAAGAGCCTCTATCTCGCTACTCTACCATTTTCTGCCATGTGAGACTCCTGCATTGCTGTAAAGCCACCATAAAAGAAGACCCTCACCAGATGTGTTCCCTAGACTTTGGACTTCCCAGCCTCTGCAACTGTAAGCAATAAATTTCATTTTCTTATAAATTACCCAGTTCCACATATTTCATTATAAGCAACAAAAACAAACTAATACAAGTTGACACTTGTAATTGTTCATATTTACAGGATACAGTCCGATGTTTTGATACATATATGTTGTATAATAATCCAATCAAGGTAGTTAGTGTATCCATCGCCTCATGCATTTATCATTTCTTTGTGGCAAGAACACTCAAAAGCCTCTTCCCTAGCTATTGTGTAATATACAAAACTTCACTGTTATCCATAGTCACCCTACAGCACATGAAAATTCTAGCCAAAGACTAAACCAAACTTAATTTCACGTCAGCAATTATTTATAAAAATAGAGGAGTACAAAATTAAGAGAAATTGAATTAACATTATTCCATCAGTCATGAATGCAATGAAACAATGAGCATTATAAGTTCCAGTCACACATTTTTAAGAGAATTTAATCATATGAAGAAAAGATATGTAGATCAGGATGACTTTAAGTGGTTTAAACAACAATAAATCAGAGAAGCTTATTTTTAGAATTACACTAATTATATTCATCCTATCATCTGGATCAGCTAGTATCTCTCTTGGTAATGACAGCTCTTCACAGTCTTGTTACTGTAAGTCTAAATAGACATTCGTAACGAACAGATCATGAATATTTTTAATGCCATAAAATACATTTTAAAATATAGGTCATATTCCTCTTTGCTCTTAGAAATTAAGGCATTTATATCAACTAGCAGTATGACACAGGGAAAAACTAATATTTTCGAACCTCAAGTTTTTCTTTTGTCAAATGGATCTAATAACAATATTTGTATATATTAAATAAAATTATGTAAATGAATCTAAAAAGAAAAAAAGAAATTAAGGTATTTATGTTTCTTAAAATTGTAAATCAAATTTGACCAAAGAAGCAAACTGTAAATAACATGTAATTATCTTTAAACTAATGCATAAAATGTATTATTAATAAGAACTTATTATTAGAGTCAGAATAATATGCTGAATATATTTTTGAATTAATAAAAATTTTATACTCTCGGGGCCGGCCCGGTGGCGCACTGCTATAGTGCGCCACTTGGGAAGCGCGGCAGCGCTCCCGCCCGAGGGTTCGGATCCCACATACAGACCGGTTCCCGCTCACTGGCTGAGCGAGGCGCAGGAGCAACACCGAGGGTTGCGATCCCGTTGCTGGTCCTGGTCCGGTACGGGGGCGACACTGAGGGTTGCGATCCGTTGCCGGACACGGAAAAAGACAAAAAGGAAAAAAAAAAAATTTTATACTCTCAAAAGTGATAGAGATAAGATAATTGATTTGTCTTCTTACCTAATTATAAAAGCTATGCTAGTTGTTTCTTGTATTGTTATTGATTTATTACTCAGATTTCCAGTATTATTTTTTAAATGTTTTCTACATAATGAAATAAATAAGCCTCATAAAATAGATGAGCCTACTATCGTCATTTATCAAAAAGAACATTTTAAATGTCCTTCAAGTATACCGTAGTACAGTAAGCAAACTGGAAAGGTATGGGTCATTATCTAGTTGACAAAAAAAATCTCATTGTGTTCTATGTAATAAATGCAGAAAATACAAAATAAGTTTTGCCTTTAGGTACAATGTATGCAGTCTATTAGCAATTTTATTCCAAAAATTAAGTAAATAAAATGCTAATATTGACTTAGGTGTATAATTCATGAGTTGGAATTGATCAATGAAAGCTACAACATTGAATTCATCTGTACCATTATCTATGTAGACAATTACATCAACCAAAATAACTTTTAAATAATCTAATATCAGGAAAACAAAAATGATCAATTTACATGATATCAGGTATGCCATTATAAGATAGCTTCTATACACTATATGTATGGAATAGCTATTTTCTGTCAAAAGATTAAGTTTATCTTTAAAATAAAAATAAATGATAATTTTTAAAGACATTCTTCCTTTCCAAATTATTTGCAAAGTTTAATGCAATTCCAACCAAAAATACAATAGAATTTCACTTTTTTAAATTTAAGTTTGGGTGATTTCTAGTTTTTAAATTAATGTTTACTGAAGCACAACATATATACAGAAAGTGACAAATCATAAGTATATAATTGACTTAGCTACTCCTCACTATTCTAATAATTTTATAACTTCTCAGTGCTTTTTGAAAGCAAGGATGATTTAGTAGATCATCCTTGAGCTTGGTGAGCTTGAATTCTACATGGAATTGATTTGGGGGATTTATTGAACTTTTCTTTGTGACTTAGTTTATTATCAATTTTTATAACTATAGCATGTGTGCTTGGAAAGAATATTTCTCTCTCTCCTTGCTGGTTATAAATTTATATGTAAGCAAAAGCATACTACTTGTATTATTCAAATATTTTGCTTCTTTCTTAGTATCAAATTCTGAAAGTGATATGCTAACATCTTTACCTACATTTGTTGTTTATTATTTCTTTAGTTAGGACAGTTTTTGCTTTATTTATGTTAAGTTTATATTGTTGGCTGCAAATATATTCACGACTATATAATATCTCTTTGTATATATGTGATGCTTTTGCTATGAATTCTATTTTGTCTGAAATTAAAATTACAACATCTTTTTTCTTCATTTAGATTTGCCGGGTTATTTTAGTTTCAAATTTTATGATTTTGCAGTCACCATATCTCTGGGAACTTTTTAAAACTCGATGTGAGATTTTCTTCTTGTGAACTCCAGAATGATATAAGGAACTGGAGCAAACCAATGGAAAATCCCTATAAAATGTTTTACATTTTGTGTGTTTTCCCATGGATTAGTCACATCTAGCATACAAATTTAATTTTTCCCTCTGTATTAGTCCATTTCTGTTGCTTATTACAAAATGCCTGAAACTGAGTGACTTATAAAGAAAACTGAAATTTACTGCTGACAGTTTCTGAGGCTGGGAAGTCCAAAGTCCATCTGGGGTGGTGACAGTGACCCAGGGGTCTCACATTGTAAGATGGTGGAAGCAGAGAGAGCAGAGAGAGAGAGAGACAGACTCTCCTCTTCTTTTAGAGTACTCAGAACCATGTCACCATTTCCAATCCATTCACTGCTGCATGGTCCCACAATCCAATCACCTCTTCAAGGCTCCACCCTTCAACCACCATAATAAGATTTCCCACCCTCTCAGCAGTCACCGTGGAAGCCAAGCCTCCAGTACATGAAAGTTGGGGGACATAATTCAAGCTTCAATGAGTCTTGGGGGAACATAATTCAATCCACTACAGTGTAATTAAAGAATATTATGATGTAGGAAGGTGTAGTGGATTGAATTATGTCTCCCCAAGACTCATTGAATGAATTGGACCAATGGTGGTCAGGGACGTGGTTCTGAGCACTTTAAAAGAAGAGGAGAGTCTGTCTCTCTCTGTCTCTGCTCTCTCTGCTTCCACCATCTTACAATGTGAGACCCTTGGGTCACTGTCACCACCACCAGATGGACTTTGGACTTCCCAGCCTCAGAAACTGTAAGCAATAAATTGTGTTTTTCTTTATAAATCACCCAGCTTCAGGTATTTGGTTATAAGCAAAAGAAACAAACTAATCCCTACACCAACCCTTCTGGACTACTGTTAGAAATAAAGAGATAGCACAGTAAAGGGGTATAGAGTAGCATGGTGCTGGTCTATGTTCAAGAATATATTTTTAGTAACCAGCACAATCTAAAAGGTGGTTCCATAAGTGATAATGGCTGTAGGAAAGAATATGTTACCATGAGAAAAACTAAAAGTGGACAACTTAAGAAGGGCCAAATAAAAAACAAAAATAGAAACTTCAACAGTCTGGTTGATATCTGTAGGATATAACTCTTAAGAGAGAAAAAAAGGCTTCCAGTTAAGATGGCTGAATAGACGGTGCTCAGCATCACTCTCTCCCACAAATCAACCAATTTACAACTATAAAAATGCAACAACAGCCAAGCTGGGGCCACTAGAGCTCAGGGAAAGAGGAGGAGAAACCTATGGAGTTCATGAAGGCAGGAGAAACCACGATGAGAGAAAGAAAAAACTGCTCAGGGTGTTTCAGGCCATGGCTGCTTTAAGGCTGCCACTACAGAACACATGGAGCAGGAGCTGGCAGAAGCAGCAGCTCTACCCTTCAGATGGAGTTGCTTGGAGGTGGCAGGGGAGAAGAGGGCCTCTGTGGCCACCAGGGTTCCTGTGGACCCACACAGGAGAGAGGAGCCACAACAACTGAAAAAAGGAGCCATTCAGAGGCCGATGAGTCATCTAAGGGGACCCATGGGTGCAGGGCCCTCCCATGGGAAGTGTTTGGAGCATGGGTGGTGGGGGAGACGGGCCCACCACGAGAACACCGGGGCACAGCAGTGACAGCTGATCCACCCCCCCAGTCAGTGCAGGACCACTCAGAGGAGACTGGTCAAGAATGCAGAATTGCATGGGGTGCAGTCTGATGAAAATGCTCAGGCCCAGATCAGAGTTTCTACACAACCCAGGTGCACTGGGTCACTGGAGAGCCAGAAGTACCTGTAAGGTCAACCTTTAAACCCTGAGCTATAAAAAAAGCCTTCCCTAGGGAAAAAGCAGCAAAGCAGCAATTTAGCTCAACCACACAGCTCAAGTATTGGTCCCCACAGGAAGTTCCGCCATTTTAGAAGTAAGCAAAGGACAAAAATTTAGTTCTGGCCCAGCCACACCACCAGTGCCTCAGGGCCCACCAGGGGACCTGAGGTATGGAGCCGAGGACCGGACCCGCCCGACAACCAAGCACACCACCAGCACCAAGGAGCATGCCAAAAACATCACCTCTATGTGGGTGGCCTACCACAGCCACCACCATAACCATGGCTTCTGCGAAAGTGGCTAGACTTCACAACCATATGCCAATGGTCAACCAGCCACTGGAGGGCATTGACACAAGGAGAATCACCAGCAGAGACCAAAGAAAAGAAGAGGATGTCTCTCTCCACAAAGCCCATTCCAGAGTGACAGAAGAAGCATCTGCTCTATGATAATATTGGGGGACCTGAACACACCTGTCAGCATTGGACAGATCATCTAGGCAACAAATTGACAGAGTAACCTTTACTCTTTCAGAGAGAGAGACATAATCTAGAGTTATAAGTGGTGGGAGGGGGGAAGGAGAAAGGGATAGAGAGAGATTGGACAAGGGGCATAAAGAATAATTACAATTTGTAACAATATATATACTAGTAATAGTGATTTGATCAACATATGTCAACATTGAACACCCAAAATATGTATAATCAATCATGATTCAATAAAACAAAAGAAATAAAATAAAATAAAATGTAGGTTCTAGGGAAGAAAAAGAGAGAAAGAGAAAAGATTGACTTTTGTTTTGCATTTAGAAACACATCAGCCTGTGTTCTCTAAGTTTTAAGTTAAAAATGAAGTAGTTACTCTTGTCTGCACCATATGTAAGATGTAAGATGAAGTGCTGCTGTGCTTTTATCCTCTTACCCCTTCTTTTTGTCCCATTAACTTAACATGGAAATACAGACACAGGTTCTTTTTACTACTATTTCCTTTTAAAATACAATCTTCCTTTTTGATGATAATTTCTAGAATATGCATTTAATTCTCTGACAATATTTTAACTTCAAGATTTTACTCACAAGTTCTTTCATATCATAACTTCCCATTCTTGAGTTTTCAATCTTGATCCTCTATCTGTTACCTTGATTCTTTGTTTACCCCTCAGCTACAGCCAGGGAGATAATCACAGGAATCTCCCAGCTATTCGCCAGAAAATCTTTCTGTTTTGGTTCAGAGGATATAGATTTTTATCATATTTCTTAAGGACATCCTCATCAATTTTAAAGAACATGAGATTATCCTTTTCTTTATTTCTTGCAGTAAACTCTTACCCCCTTTTTCCAGTGCTCATGTAGGTTTTACTTTTCTATGCTTTTATTTGTATTACAGTCAGAGTTGAGAGTGGCAAATTGGCTGTTTATTATGCCACCATCCAAACACGGAAGTTTAATATTTCCAATTATTAGTATTACAGAATCTAATTTCCAGTTTTAGTTCATAGGCTGTTATCTGACTAGTCAGTTCCAACTCCTAATTAAAGGAAGAAACATTTGAATACTATCCCTCCATTTTTGAATTATGTAACCAGACTTCTGGTCAAGATGGCAGCATAGACAGTGCCCAGTGTCACCCTCTCCAACAATCAGCCAATTTACAACTGTTAAAAAGCAATGACTGCCAAGCTGGGGCTGCTAGAGCTCAGGGGAAGAGGAGGAGAGACCTACGGAGCTCATGAAGGTGGGAGAAGCTGCGATGAGAGAAGGAAAGGACCACTCCAGACATTTTGACTCCCAGCCATTTCAAGGCTGGCCCTGGTAAGCACACAGAGCAAGAGCTGACAAAAGCTCCTGCTGTGCCCTTTGTATGAGTTGCTTTGAGACTGCAGGGGACAAGAGGGCCTTGGTGGCCCTCTGTGCAGCTCAAGTTGAGCTGCACAAAAAGCCATCCCCAGGGAGTCAGCAGCAATTAAGCAATTTAGCTTAGTTTAACTACAGGGCTCAAGAGCTGGTCCCCACAGCAAGTTCCTCCATTTTTGAAGTAAGCAAAGAACAACAAATTAGTTCCAGTGCAGAGTTTAAGTGGTGGGGACAATGAGTAATCAAACACAGAATTGAAAGAAAAAACAAAAAACTCACGGATAAAAGACAAAGTTCTGATATCAACTAGTAAATGTCTAACATCACCAAAGAATACCTATAAAACCTAAAAGGACCAGAAGGCCCCCAGGTTCCCAACGGGGGTAGGAGGAGGGCTGAGGGCTCAGCCATGGCCCCCGACATCCACATCCAGCCCAACAATGACCAACAGGCCACTGCCAGAAAAGCCCAGGACTCCAGAGCTGGGGTGGTGGGGGGCCGAGTGCCTTGGCCATGCCCCCCAAGATCCGCATCCAGCCCAGTGAGGACCACCAGGCCACTGCTGAAAGTGCCTTGGGCCACTGAGCAGAGATGGTGGGAGGTCTAGGTCTTCAGCCATGCCCTCCTGATGTCTGCATCCAGCCCAGCGAAAACCACCAGGCTGCCAGTGGAAGTGCCCTGGGCCCACAAGCCAGGGCAGTGGGGGGCCTAAGGCTTCAGCCATGCCCCCCCTCACTCACATCCACATCCAGCCCAGTGACAACCACTGGGACTCTGGAAGCACCTCTAGCTCCTGAGCTGGTGTGGTGGGGGCCAAGGGCTTCAGCCATGCCCCTCTGACGTCAGCATCCAGCCTAGCAATGACTACAGGGTCACTGCCAGAAGCGCCCTAGGCTCCCCAGCTGGGGCTGTGAGGGGCTGAGGGCCTCAACCACTCCCCCAATGTCTGCATCCAGCCCAGTGACAACCACTGAGCAGCCTCCAGAAGCACCTCAGCCTCCCAAGCCACAGTTGAGGAGATGCCAAGGGCATCAGCCATGCCCCACTGACATACACATTCAGCCCAGCAACAACCACTGAGCAACAACTGGAAGCACCCTGGGCTCCCCTGCCAGAATGAGATGGGTGCCACAGGCCTCAGTCATGCCCCACACTCCCTCTATCCTCCCCCCACACTGTGCCCCCCCTTCCCGCTCCCAGCTCCCCCAACTTCTCTGCAACAACATCTTAGATTGTGAAAAAATAATAATAATAAATAATTTTTTAAAAAATTAAACACATTTTTTTAAGTCATCTCCCAGGTCGGGTTTTTCATTTTTTTTTTTTTAATTATTAAGACTGAAAGAAATAAAAAGTCTCCTAATACTTTACGTATGGAAAACAAAATACATGAATTCTCTAAGCTATGCCAGAATTAAGCCTAAATTGCTTAATTGGGTACTTTTTATAAGTGCAACATGTTTCTATTATCATTCATAAATAAATTAGTGTTTTGTTGCCAAAAGTGAATAAGTATTTTTTAAAGTGTCATCTTATTATAAAGGATTAAGAAATGAGCCAAGGGCATTAAAAAGAACAAACTTGTTTGCATTCCCATTTCATTTTTAAGAACCAGAGTCTCTTAGGGTTTGAAGGAGTCTTAGAGTTACCTAGTTCTTCCTCTGTGCAGGGCACTTACTAGTCCTATCTCTATTCTTGACTCTCCTAGCTTACTTATTACGTTATAATTTTTATATGAACTTCTAGGCTATGATTTTTAAACCTATGAGAAACAAAAATGGTGCAAAACACATTGTTTATATGATACTATATGTATAGCACATAGACCTAGAGAAATGTTTGTTAAAACGAACAATGACTAGCTGAACATGGGCATCCATCTTAAAAACCCCATCTTCACACTCTAAGTGTTTTCTATAGAATTAAATTTAGCAAGTCTTAAAGAAAGCTGCTTTGTTTTGAACAGCTCTGACTCTCCAGAAGTGTTTCCATACACTAGACTGAAATTTGACTCTCTACAAATTCTACCATTAACTTCTTTCTAGCAATGAGTTGATTCATTTTTTCCTGTCTTCAGACTCAAAATAAAACATGGGCTTTTCCCGGGCCTTATGCTTGTCAGCATTTGGACTACAACTCCACCATCAGCCTCTCTGCCCTAACTGCCTAAGAAAACGGTAATGGTCTTCCCAATGCAGCTGCTATTCAACACAGTGCTAAGTCTCCTGGGGACCCACCCCACCTATCCTTGCTGCTTCTAGAGTTCTTGAGTAAACTCAAGTTGCAGCAGGTCCCTAAAGGTGAGGTAGAAAGTGTGAACCACAAGGAGGGGTGTTACTCTCTAGAAGGCCTATCTGAATTTTCTAATATACAGATATAAATTTGGGGAACATGTGTGATAATAGATATTAAGAGTTTGGAATTATGATAGAAGGAACAGAAAGTTGGATCAGGGTGAATTTATCTATATGGTCTCACTAAGCAGAGATTCTGCATTTAATGTTGCAGCTCAAGGAGTTAGAAAGATCTCTTACAGTCTGATTAGTTGTCTAAAACATGGGCCAAAAGTTGGCGCACAGTGAGGGCATTAAAAATGCCAAACTTGTCTTGGTTCAATGTAGAGTAAGTAATTCAAAGGCTTAGAGAGATTGGAATGTTATAGCAAATTTGTCATTTAAGACCTGATCACCCACACTGGAAGAGTCCAGAAGACATACCTCTACCAATACTGTGAAAAATAAATTTGTGAGGGGAGCCCTAGCATCCCTGAGGAGCTCTGTGATAGCTCTGTAGACCAAAACTTACAGTGGGAAATATGGTCACTGAATTGGGAAACCTAAATACAGCAGGAGTAATTGGATCCCCAGGAGGCAGAAGCCAAGTGGCAGCACCCAACCACCAAAAGTAAGGTTAGTGCAGTTACCATAATGGAGAACTGAGTCAACACAGGAATCAGAATAGTCTAACAAAAACTATGGCAGTGGCTAGTTGATCATGGGGTTCTCAGGAGTAAAATAAATAGGAAGCCTATTAAATTCTTATTTGATGTGAATAAGCAGAAAAGTTCTAGGTCATTACTCTGATACTAAGTCCAGCCAAAAGCATCACAAGTAAAGATGACTATGGATGAATATCCCTGGTGAATATACACAGAAACTCTGACAAAAATACCAGTGAACCGAATCCAGAAACAAATAAAAGTAATTGTACACCATTACCAAATGGAATCATTTCACAAATGCAATATTAACATCCAAAAATCAATCAAGGCAAAACATAAAAATAATAGAATAAAGAAACCAACAATGATCCTTTTAAAAGACACAGAAGAACATTTGATACTTCTAAAACCCATTGATGATTAAGCTCTCTGGAAACTAGAAGTACAAAAAAATTTCCTTGACCTGTTATAGGGAGTCAATGAAAAATCTACAGGTAACATGTAGTGGTAAAATACTGGGCGTTGTATCTTGACATTTGGAAATAAGACAAGTGTGTCCACTGCACCACTCTATTTCTCGTGAAACTGGAGGTATCACACAGAGAAATTATATTGGAAAAATAAACAAAACTCTTCATGTTGGAAAAAAAAAGTTCCAGGTGAAGTGAACAAAAGTCTAACCTGAATCATAAAAACGGAGTCATGATCCCTCAATCAACTACCAGATTTGAATCAATTTACAGACCCAGAACCCCTTGAATGGAGACCCTGGATCCCCTTGAGGAGGAACCCAGAACACTGCCAAACATTTATACTGTTAATTTTTCTCTTATCCTTCCCCAAATAGACACATGGCTCTTTACCAGCGTAAATGAGAATTAGGGATAAGGAAATAAACATACTTTTGGGGGACTACTGGACACTGGCTCTGAACTGACAGTAATTTCAATAGATCTAAAATATCACTGTGGCCTACCAATCAGAGTAGGCGTTTAGGGGGGTGAGGTGATCAATGGAGTTTTAGCTTAGGGACATCTCAAAGTAGGCCTAGTGGGTCCCCAAACCCATCTTGTGGTTATTTCCCCAGTCCCATAATGCACAATCAAAATAGACATACTCAGCCAGCAGAATCCACAAATGCTATTTTTATCAATTATTTGAAAAAATTTTTATTTTCTCAAGTTTTCTCTTCTCCAGGGCACACAGGTTCATCATTTTTTGTATTTTCTTAAATGAAATTATTTTTATTCTTCATCATGTCTAATGTTGTACCATATTTTTAAATGCATAGATAATATGGAAGATGCATTTAACAAATTCCCATGAGGATTTTTTCACATGTATTGCCAACAAGCAGTGATTCTGAAATTGCACTAAAGCAAATGATTTGAGCCTAAATAATGCAATTTATATTTACTGCTATTAAATTCCATCATCTTTCTGACCTGCACTAAAAGCTATCAGGATCTTTTTGAATCATAAGTAATTCAATAGGCAAACATTTATTGATGGCCTACTCTGAGTCAAGCCTGGTAATGGGGCTATAAAGATGAACATGACAGTGTCTTTGACCTCCAGTTGCTCTGTCTAGTAAGGGACACAGAAAGTAAATAATATAAATAAGCAATGTGATAAGTAATGCAGGAGTGCCATGTGAAAAAAAATGAGCAAATGGAGCGGCTGGAAGAAAGATAGAAAAAGACAATCAACACTGAGCACAGTCTCGAGCTGCAGCTGCAAGGAAGGACAGACTGAGGACTGAGAAATGAGAGAAATGAGCAGAAGAGATGGGAAAATAAGAGAGATTGAAAGGAAGAATGGTTGAAGAGGGCAGAGCAGGGCATAAATAGGTAAGATTGAGGGTCGGGAAGACTCTGTCTGAAACTGTATGACAGTGTCCAAGCAAGAACTGCCCAGCTGAGCACAAGAAACTGAAGAATAATAATATATTGCTTTAAATCATTTAAATTGTGGATTAATTTCTTACACATTGTCTTAGTTGGGTTGCTTTAACAGAATATCATAGATTGGGTGGCTTTAACAACAGAAATTCATTTCTCAGAATTCTGGAGGCTGGGAAATCTAAGATCAGGATACCAACATAACTGGTTCTGGTAAGGGTTCTCTTCCTGGTTTTCAGACAGTTGTTTAGTCACTGTATCTTCACATGGCAGAGAGCAAAAAGAGAGATTCTGTGTCTGCTCTTCTGTTTAAAAGGGCATTAATCCCACTCATGAGGACTCCACCCTCATAACTTAATTCCCTCCCAAAGGCCCCACCTCCTAATACCATCACACTGGGGACATAGGCTTTAACATATTAATATCAGAGGGACACATACATTCAGTCCTTAGTATACATCAATAATTAACCAGGGGGCTTCCATTTAAGATGGCAGAATAGACAGTCCCCAGTGTCACTCTCTCCCACAAATCAACCAATTTGTAACTATTAGAAAGCAACGATAGCTAAGGTGGAGCTGCTAGAGCTCAGAGGAAGCAGAGAAGAGACCTATGAAGTGCATGAAGGTGGGAGAAGCCACAATAAGAGAAAGGAAGGACTGCTCCGACCGTTTCAAGCCCTGGCTGCTTTAAGCCTGGAGCTGATGAGCTGATGGAGCAGGAGCTGGAAAAAGCCACAGCTGTTCCCTCTGGATGAAGTTGCTTGGAGGTGGCAGGGAAAAAGAGGGCCTTGGTGGCCCCCAGGCCAGCAAGACTACTAATAGTGTTCCCATGGACCCACACAGGAGCAAGAAGCCACAACAACTGAAAAAAAGGAGCCACTGAGGGCCAGTGAGTCACCACAAGGGACTGGCATACAGCCCGTCCCATGGGATGTGTTTGGAGCATGGATGGTAGGGGAGACAGGCCCCCCAGGAGAACACTGGGACACAGCAAGGACAGCTGATCTGCCCCACAATCAGCATAGGACCACTCAGTGGAGACTGGTCAGGCATGCAGATATGCAGGGGGTGCAGTTTGCTGAAAAGATTCAGGCCCAGACCAGAGTTTCTACACAACCCAGTTGTACTAGATCTCATGAATCCCGGAAGCACCTATAAAGTCAACCAT
Organism: Galeopterus variegatus; assembly: GCF_000696425.1. Taxonomy (NCBI): domain Eukaryota; kingdom Metazoa; phylum Chordata; class Mammalia; order Dermoptera; family Cynocephalidae; genus Galeopterus; species Galeopterus variegatus. Next base: position 438,755 of record NW_007727018.1, read on the forward strand.
TAAAACCTGAGTTGCACAAAAAGTCTTCCCCAGGGAATCAGCAGCAATTTTGCTCAACCACACAGCTCAAGTGCTGGTCCCCACAGGAAGTTCCCCCATTTTAGAAGTAAACAAAGGACAACAAATTGATTCCAGCGCAGAGTTTTAAGTGGTGGGAATAGTGAATAATCCAACATAGAACTGAAAGAAAAAACAAAACACCCATAGACCAGAGACAAATTTTGATATTAAATGGTAAAGGTCTCTCATCACCAAAGAACACCTATAACACCTAGAAGGACCAGAAGTCCCTTGGGCTTCCAAGCCAGGGAGGGGGGATGGCTGGGGGCCTCAGCCATGTCCCCTGCCCCTAACACCCACAACCAGTCCCAAGGGAGGGGGCCTAGGGCCTCAGCTAAGCCCCACTGACACCTGCAACCAGCCCAGCAATGACCACTGAGCCACTGCAGGAAGTGCCCTGGGCTCCCAAGCTGGATCAGTGGTGGGGCAAGGGCTTCGGCCACACCCCTCTGACACCTGCATCCAGCCCAGCAATGACTGAGCCACCACTGGAAGCCCCCTGGTCTCCCCTGAAGGAATGAGGGGGTGCCACAGGCCTCAACCCCACCCCTCCTCCTTCCTCCTTCTCCCACCCTATTTCCTTCCCCTTTTCTTTCTCCCCCTCCCCCACAACTGCTCTGCAACAACATTGTAGAATGTAAAACAAAATAGTAATATTAATAAATAAATAAACTTAAAAAATATATAGTTAATCAGAACAGAAAATTTTGGAAAGACAAAAGGGACTCACTAGCTGGTGACAAAGGATATTTGAAGTAGGCTAGGAATAACTAGATTACATAGTGGTTAGGTTAATACATTCTAGTAATAAGGAGAGTGGATACTCTGTTTTCAAAATTAAGGTGTGTCCTGGCTGTTTATTTCTGAACCACTGAATTTTCCTACTTAACAAACTATGTAGGCATCAGTGCCAATAACCAAATAGAATTAAAAGAGAAACAGGGTGTTTGGCAAAAAAATATATATTAAGCAATCTTTAATATGTCAAGTTTGAGTTGTTTATGATACATTCATATGGAGATTATCAATAATACCTTGTAAATACAGACTTTGAACTTGGGAAAGACATATGAGCTGTATGTACAAGCATCATCAGCATATAGATATTTATTGCAGCCATGCGAGATGATGATATTGCCCAAGGAAAGTGTGAAGAGAAGTTCCAAAAGAAAGTCCTGAGGAACACCAACAATTAAAAGATGGGCAGAGAGCAAAGAATTCTGTCAAACACTATCATCCTCCACTTTCATATAATAATCTATATTTCTTATTACTGGCAATGGAGAAAAGAAAGAAACACTATTTTTTTATACAGTGATATTATGTACAATTCAGAATTTGGATAGAGAAAGGACAGGTGATGCTGTCCCATATGACTGAGTTCAGGCTGAAACTGCAAGATGATGAAATAATTTGTCAGCACTAAACTGTTCAGAACTTTCATTTAATAAGTAATGTATATGTGTTTGAGTCTATAATTTCCCCAGCAAATTAGTGAGAGATCACAGACCGAAACAGAAGTTACCTGACCTATAAAGCATTAGAAAATGAATTTCTTTCCCACAATGTTTACAAAGCATTGACAGTTTTATCTTATTTTCATGACAACTTTAATCTCTGTAGAAAGCTCAGAGATCAAGCTGTAAACTCAGACTGTTTGAGGTTAAAAATATACGGTAGTCCCTCCCTTATCCATGGAGGATATATTCCAAAACCTCTAGTGGATGCCTAAGTAACAAAGTATGTTATGAGCCCAGGGTTTAAGAGATTTCCACTCACCCTGGGACCTTTCCACCTCTGCCATTAGTAAAAAAATGGCCCCAGGTAGCCACTTTCCTCTACCACGAACCCAGATTAAGACATTTTGAGCAGAGCTTCCCTGGCTGATTTATACACCTGCAGCTAGAAGCAGAGCCAGCAGCACAGCAATTGCATGAAGCGTGAGAATAAAATATTGCTTTAAGCCACTGAGTTGGGGCAGTGTTGTTGAGGTAATACCTGACTGAAACAGGTAGCTCAGAAAAAGTTGATAACATATGAATTCATACAAAAGTATTTCCTACCTTGAAATATTTCACAGACCAATATCTTCCTTGTAGAGAAAAACTAAAGGTATGTTGTATTTTTAATATGGTAAGAACTCATCTGTGATAAAAGTAGATATTATCTATCAGATAGGTTATATAATTAAGATAAAGTGAGTCAACTTGAGTGATTTATGTCTACATTTACAAGCAAAGTAAAATCATGAAAATTTTATAACTGGTCATGAATAATAAACACCTTAAAATAGTAAATTTATATGTTAATCAAAGAGTAGATTAATGTATATTAAAGTAGATTTTTCTCAAGAGGAAGAGAAAAATAGAGTGGTAATATGTATCGTAGCTACAATGCAATTCCATTCTGAATCTTAACAGTGTTTTTTGCTGGGACTGAAAAAATGATTTTAAAATTATGTGTACATGTAAAAAGCCAAGCAGAGCAAAATACTTCTGAAGAGTATAGAGAGGGAACTACCCTGCTAGAATTTGGGTCTTCTTTTAAAACCAGAATAATTAAGACACTGTAGTGCTAGTTCAGGAATAGACAAATTGAACAGTGCAGTGAAGGACCCAGACAGCAGACACATGCATTTTTGGAACTAAGATATACGACTGAGATAGTCTACCAGATTAGTGAAGAAAGAAGGTTCAATTCAATAGCAATAAACAAAGCTGAAAATAGGTATCTAAATAAACTAGTAAAATTGTATCAATACCTTATATCATAAAAATAATCTTGATGAATCAAGTACTAACATGTCAAAAACAGAACTTCAAAACTATTAGCAGAAAATATAAGTAAATATCTCTCTGGTTGTTAAACTCTCTCGTTTAACAACCAGAGAGATATTATAACATTAAATATTACAGAAAAGAGTGCTAACGGTAAAAGAAATGATGTATATTTAAATATATATATTTAAATATATATTTAACTCTGTGAAATTGAGAACTTCTATTCATTGAAAGACACCTTTAAAAACTGAGAAAAGATTTGATGTTTGTAATAAATACAATTAATATTAACACATAAGAACTCATGTAAATCAATATTAAAATGATAAATAACCTAATTAAAAGTGAAAAAAGACATAAACAGGTATTTTACAGAAGAGGAAAAAGCATATGTTGATAAAAGTATGTATAGATTGTCAACTTCACCAGTGATCAGGAAAACACTACAAATAAAAATCATTTTTAGGGCCGGCCCGGTGGCGCACTGGATAAGTGCACCGTTTGGGAAGCGCAGCGGCGCTCCTGCCCGAGGGTTCGGATCCCACATACAGACTGGTTCCCGCTCACTGGCTGAGCGAGGCGCGGGGGCAACGCCGAGGGTTGCAATCCCGCTGCCGGTCCCTGGTCCGGTACGGGGGCAACACTGAGGGTTGCGATCCGTTGCCGGACATGGAAAAAGACAAAAAAAAAAAAAAAATCATTTTTATCACTTTCTTGACAAAAATTAAGATGCCTGGTATCAAAAATGGTGTCTTTGATACCTTTTGCTGGTCACAGTATAAATAGCATAGGACTCTTAGCAAGTCAGTTCTTAGATATATTTATTGAGAACAGTAACCAATATAGAACAGGAGACATATACAAGAATGTTCATAGCAGCACTATTCCTAATAAAAAGCGGGAAACAATCCAAATGAACACAGAAGATTAAATAAATCATAATCTACTCACAAGGGAAATATTGTAAGGCAGTCAAAAATGAATTTTCATATGCAAAAAAAGTGGGTTAAAATAACTAGATGATGTAGTCTGATACCCTATTTTTGCCTTATTTTATTGAGCTTATTTTTAGAACAGTTTAAGTTTAGAGAAAAACTGAGCAGATAGTGCAGTTCCCACTTACCCCCTCTATCCCCACACACAATTTTCCCTGTTATTAAAATCATGTGTTGATGTAATTCATTTGTTACAATTATTGAACCAATATTGATACATCGTCATTAATTAATGTCCAAGATTATATTAGGTTCCACTCTTTGTGTTTTATACAGCTCTACTGGTTTTGACAAATGCATGCCATCTACCCAACATTACAGTTCCACATGCAATAGTTTCTCCATTCTAAAATTCCCTCTGCTCCACCTGTTCTTCCCTTTCTCACTCCCTTCGTCCTCTCAAATCCTTGGCAACTACTGATCTTTTTACTGTCTCCATAGTTTTGCCTTTTCCACAAGGTCATATGGTTGGAATATACAGTGTGTAGCCTGTGCAGATTGCCTTCTTTCACTTAGCAATATGCATTTAAGGTTCCCCCATGTCTTTTTCTGGCTCGATAGCTCACTACTTTGTATTGCAGAATAACATTCCATTGCATGAATTAGTGCAGTTTGTTTCCCTTTTTATTATTGAAGGACACCTAGGTTACTTTCAGCTTTGGACAGTTATGAATAAAGCTGCCATAACCATTCATGTGCAAGTTTGCATGTGGACATTAGTTTTCAACTCATTTGGGTAAATACATGCAGTGCAATTGCTGAATCATACAGTAAAACTATATTTAGCTTTTCTAGAAACTGCCAAATTGTTTTCCAAAATGGCCATACCATTTTGCATTCACACCACCAATGAATGAGAGTTGCTGTTGCTCCACATCCTTGCTAACATTTTGTAGCTTCAGTTTTATGAATTTAACCATTCTCTAAGGTGTGTAGTGCTCTCTTTTTTGTTTTCATATGCAATTCCCTAATGACATATGATGTTGAACATTTTTGTCATGTGCTTATTCGCTATCTTTATATCTTCTTTAGTGGAGGTTCAGATCTTTTGCCCATTTTTAAATTTTCCTTGATGTTGAGTATTAAGAGTCCTTTGTATATTTTTGATGTAAGTTCCTTATCAGATATGTGTTTTGAAAATATTTCCTACAGGTCTGTGGATTTTTTTTTTTCATTCTCCTAACAGTGGTTTTCACAGAGTAAAAGTTTCTAATTCTAGTGAAGTCTAACTTACAATATTTTCTTTCATGGATCTTGCTTTTGCTGTTGTACCTAAAAATTTATCAGCAATTTAAGGTCACCTAGATTTTCTCCTATATTATTTTCTAGAAGTGTTATAGTTTGCATTTTATGATCCATTTTGAGCTAATTTTTGTAAAAAATGTACAGACTGTACCTAGATTAATTTTTTCATGTATAGACAGCCAGTTGTTCCAGCATCATATGTTTAAAAAGCTATCTTTTTTTCAAAATTGCCTATGCTTCTTTGTCGAAGATCAGTTTAGTATTTTATGTGGGTCTATTTCTAGGCTCTCTGAACTATTCCGTGTGTATTTGTCTATTCGTTCTCCAGTTCCACACTGCCATGATTATTGTGGCATTACAGTAAGTCTTGAAGTTGGGGCACATCAGTTCTTCAACATCGTTCTTCAGTAGTGTGCTGCCTATTCTGGGCCTTTGGTCTTTCCATATAAACTTTATTATCGGCTTGCAAATATCCACAGAACACTATGCTGGGATTTTGATTGGGATTGCACTTAATCTATTGATCAAGTTGGAAATAACTGACATCTTAACAATATTGTGTATTTCTAGCCACAAAGTTGGAATATCTCTCCATTTATTTAGATCTTCTTTGATTTCTTTCATCAGAGTTTTGACGTTTTCCTCATATAGATGTTTTATTTATTTGTTAGATTGTACCTATGCATTTTATTTTTTAGTGTTAAAGTAAATGGTATTGTGCTTTTAATTTTAAATTCTGATATTTTATAACTGGTATATATGAAAGCAATTAACTTTTGCCTTTATATATTAAACAACTTTTTATACTGCAATTTTGCTATAATCACTTATTAATTCCAGGAGAGTTTGTTTCCTTATTTGTGTTTGGTTTTAATTTTTTGAGATTTTCTACCTAGACATTCACATCTGCAAATGGAGGCAATTTTATTTATTCCTTCACAATCGGTATATCTTTCATTACTTTTCTTATGATGTTAGCTAGAAAATCTAGTACAATGTTGAATAAGAGTGGTGAGAGTAAACACCCTTGTTCGTGTTTCTTATCTTAAGGGGAAATGTCTAATTTCTTACTATTAAGTATGATGTTGGCTGTCAGTTTTTGGTGTATGTTCTATAAACTTGGTAAATAGAGGAAGTTTTTTTGCATCTACTAATAAAATCACATAATTTTTTTTCTTTAGCCTGTTTATATGACAAATTGCATTAGTTTATTTTCAAATGTTGAACTAGCCTATATTTACCTTGGCTAAATCCCACTTAAGTGTGGTGTATAATTTTTTTATACATTGTTGAATTTAATTTGCTAATATTTTGTGGAAGATTTTTGCATCTATAATCATGAGAGATATTGTTCTGTAGTTCTCCTTTCTTGTAATGTCTTTAAATGGCTCTGGTATTAGATTAATGCTGGCCTCATGGAATGAATTTGGAAGCATTCCCTTTGCTTCTGTCTTCTGGGAAAGATTGTACAGAATTATTATCATTTGTTCCTTTAATGTTTGGTAGAACTCACCAATGAAACCACTGATGCTTTCTTTTTTAAAATATGATTATTTTCTTTACATCCTTGACAATACTTATCTTTTGTCTCTTTTTATTATAGCCATCCCAATATTTGTGAGGTGATATCTCATTGTGGTTTTTATTAGCATTCTTATTATGATTATTGATGTTAAGCACCTTTCATACACCTATTGGCCATTTGAATGTCTTCTTTGGAAAAATGTCTATTCAAGTCTTTTACCCAATTTTTTGATCAGGTTGTTTTCTGCAGTTATATGCATTCCTTATAAATTTTAGATATTAACTCCTTATCAGATATATGTTTTGCAAATATTTTTTCCCAATCCATAGGATGCTTTTTCATTTTGCTGATTGTTTCCTCTGTAGTACAGTAGCTTTTTAGTTTGATGTAGTGCCACCTATTCACTTTTGTTCTTGTATCCTATGCTTTTTGTGTCATAACCAAAAACAATTGCCAAAGTCAATGTCAAAGAGTTTTCCCAACATTTTCTCCCAGATGTTTTATAGTTTCAGGTCTTACATTTAAGTCTAATTCATTTTAAGTTGCTTTTTTGTACAGCATAAGATAAAGGTCCAATTTCATTCTTTTGTATGTGAATATCTAGGTTTCCCAGCACCATTTATTGAAGAGATTATCCTTTCCCCATTGTGCATTCTTGGCACTCTTGTCAAAACTTAATGACTATATATTAAAACTAGAATTATAATATGCTTTAGCAATGCCTCATCCGGGTATAGGACATTTATATAATCTGCCATTTTGACCTACAAAATGGCAATTTCATATTGTTCAAGCTACTGTATTAATTCCTTTATAAGCAAACCAAAAAAGGCCGTGCATTGATTAATGAGGAAAGTAACAGATGATAGATAGATAGATAGATAGATAGATAGATAGATAGATAGATGATACATAGATAGATAGATGATAGATAGAAAGAAAGAACAAAGACAGAGAGAGAGACAGAAACAGGGAGAGACAGGTAGAGACACAGAGAGAGATCCTTGTTATTTCTCTTTTAATAAAAATCTCTGAGAAAGGAACTATGGATGAGAGACTTCTTGATCAGGTTGGGCTGAGCCTTTTGGAATTTAACAGTCATTAGAAGGTTTTAAGAGTAAATTGTTGCCAAAAGTTGGCTACGAGTAGAATAAGTATTAGTAAAAGAGAATATGTCTTACTATGACTACTTTAAATTATTTTTTACAACTTAAGAACAAAGGTACACAGCCTATAAAAACTAGTGTTTTTATTATAAAATGAAGTTTGGATTAATTTACTTTAATTTCAAGACTAAATGTATTTCTACACAAGAAATTTAGGAAGAGAAAAACATGAGCTGTGTTTTCCTCTAACGCTGGCATAACAAATTACCAAAATTTAGCACACTAAAGCAACGAATGATCTTCAGTTCTGTAGAGTCATAAGTCTCAGTCTCATTGAGTCTCATGAGTCTCACTGAGCTAAATCAAGATGCAGGCAGGGCTTTTTTCCTTTCTGGAGAGTATCCATTTCCTTGCTTATTCTGGCTATTGGGAAAAATCAGTTCCTTGGGGTTTTAGGAACAAAGTCCTCAGTTCCTTGCTACTGTCATCTGATAGTCATTTGCAGCTTCCAGACACTGCCGGTATTTCTTGGTTCATGACTCCTTTCATCTTCAATGCCAGTCATGGTGGGTCTATCACTTCTTGGGCCTCAACTCTTTAACTGTCTTTTGCATTTATCTTCATTTTATAAATCACATCTGATTAGATCCAGCCCTCCTGGCTAATCCAGGGCTGACTAATTATTAATACTTCTGAGTAATCTCCCCATCTCAAGGTCCATAATGTCAATCACATCTACACAGTCCTTTTGCCGTATAAAGTAACATATTCACAGCTTCCAGGGATTCAGAATTTCACATCTTTGCAGGACATTATTCTGCCTACCACATAAGCTCACAGTAAAAAATCACTGTACACAGAAAAAAACAAGCTACCATGAATAGGAGTTAGCAAAGGCCACATAGTACAGAATAAGGCTCACAAGTACTACACTTATGGAAATTATGTGAAAAATAATATGCTTAATACGTTTAAAGAAATAATAAGAAGGGGCTGAAAGGAAAACAAAGAAACAAAAGATTATCAGTAAATACCAGGCAGATTAGAAAAATAATCAGATATATCTTCTAGAAATAAAAAATATAATAGATATTAGAAACTCAATGCTTGGACTAACCATATTGGTCATATTTGGAGAGAGAATTAGTAAACCAGAATACAAATTTGAAGAAACTCACCCAGAGATAAAAAGAGATGAAAAATTTGAAGACAGTTTAGAAGTTGTGGAAGATTAAGTAACATATATCTCACTATAGATCCAGAAAGAGCTGGTAGACAGAATTAGAGAAAATTATTACATAAAGAGATAATGAACAAAAGTTGTCTAGAATTGATGTGATAAACCATTTTGGAGTTTCAAAAACCTATTCCAAGCCTCCCTCCAAAAGAAAAAAGAAAACACACATCTAATATATTAAAATAAAAATTTAGAAAAGTAAAGGCTGAACAATTAAGAGGAAATAATAATCTACAAAGCAGTGACAATTAGTGAATGTGTGTGCACCCTTGATTTACAACAAATACAGCAAAACAGAGAAATACTGTTGTGCCTTATTCTATTTGGGCTGATATAGCAGAATATCATAAACAGAGTGGCTTATAAGCAACAGAAATTTATTTTTCACAATTCTGGTGTCCAATATCAAGGTGCTGGCAGGTTGAGTGTCTGATGAATGACTTCTTACAGGTTTGTAAAGGGCCTTGTTCCCATTGTGCCTTCACATGGTGAAAAAGGCAAGGAGCTCTTTGGAGTCTCTTTAATAAGAGTACTAATGCCATTAATAAGGACTTCACCTTCATGACTTACTCATCTCCCAAAGGCCTCACCTTCTAATACTATTACATTGGGGGTTAGAATTTCATCATAAATTTGAGTGGTGATACAAACATTTAGTCTCTAGTAGGTAGAGATAATTTTTTTCACTTAGACGTATCACTAAACACACAAGAAAATAACCAATTATGAGTACGAGTAGAAACCTACATACAATTGGGCATCTGTATAAGAAAGAAAGTTGAACTCTATTAGTCTGTGACTGTTACTGATAACAGAATACCTGAAACTGGGTAATTTATAAAGAAATGAACTTTATTTCTTTCAATTTGCAGACTGGGGAGTCCAAGGTCCAGGGAACACATCTGGTGAGGGCCTTCTTGGTGGTGAGACTCTACAGCCATGCAGGGCGTCACATAGCAAGAATGGCCTGAGCGAGTGCCCTAACCTTATAACTTGCTCTCCCCATAAAGCCATCAGAAACATGCCCGTGACAACTCATTACTTCACATATGAATCAACCATTCAAAAGGACACAGTCCTCAGCATCCAGTCACCTCTCAAGTTCCCTGCCTTTCAAATACCTTAATTGGATTTCCCACTTTCTTATCACTGCAATAATGGGGGAGAAGTTTCCAGTACATGAACTTTTGGAGGATACATTTAATCCACAGCAAACTTATACCACTTAACTGGATTTTTAGTAATTGTAAAATCTGTGTGTAAAAGGAAAAATAATAAAGATTTTATAATATATAGAATAATAAATTTCATGACTTCGGGTATTGAAAGTCTTTTTACCTTTCTTTTTCTGTTTGTTTTTCATTTTTTTGTTTGTTTTTGTTTGTTTGTTTTTGGGGGCCTGGCCAGTATGGGGATCCAAACCTGTGATCTTAGTGCTACCAGCACCATGTTCTCCTAAATGAACTAACTGGCCAGCCCCTGTAAGTCCTTTAAAACAAGATTTTAAAAGCATTGACCATAAAAATTGTTTTATTAGACTGTATTAAAATTAAGAATTTATGTTCATCAAAAGACATCTTTGAGAAAATTTAAAAGAAAAGCTGTAGAGTAAAAGATATTTGCAACAAATATAACTGAAAAAGATTATATTTAGAATATGACTTAAAACCACACATATTTACAAATTAATAAGAAAAAAACAAAGACTATGGAAAATAGGCAAACAAAAAAGAAAGAAAACTTAAAATTACCTTTGACCTTCTTGATACTCAGACAAATCCAATATAAAACCATAAGGAGTTAGTATTTTACCTCACTGGATTGTTAAAAAAAAAAAAAAATTCACAATACCAAATGTCAGAGAGGATATGGAAAACTGAGACTCTTGTCCTCTGCTGATGCATACGTAAATCAGCACAGTTACTTTGAAAAGCACTTTGGTATCTCATATTGAAGTTGTAGATGCACATGTCCTACATACTTTAGAGAAAGTCTCACTTATGTGCATCAGGAAACAAGAGCAAGTTTGTTCACAGCTGTATTTTTCCTCAGCACAAAAAAGGGAGGGGAGATAATCAAATATCAATCAATAATAGAACGGACAAATAAATTGTGATATAGGGAAACGTGAACATGTAGTGATACAATGAAATACCATTCAGCAGGAAAAATGAGTAAAGTGTGAATGTATAACATTAAGGTAAAAAAGCAAGTCAGAGAAATACATACAAGTGAATTCAATATTTATAGCTCAAAAAGAGGAAAAACTAAGCCAAGTAGTTGTAGTATATGGAATAAGTAGAAAGAAAGTCTGGGAAATGCGAAACACAAAATTCAGACTGGTGAGGAGGGAGACAGGAGGATCCTATAGGAAAGAGAATAGTAGGCTTCAGCATTATTTGGTAATCTAGGCAACATTCTATTTATTAAGCTAAGTGGTAGGTACACAGTCTTTTGTACATATGATATATTTCACAATGAAAAAAATATATTAAATCTTCAGTGGTTTTCCTTCTCATTACTCTAAGAATAAAATTTAGAATCCTAATTTTGATGTGCAGAAGTCAACACGATCCAGCCTCTGACTAACTATTCACCTTGATCTCCTCCTGGATTCTCCCAAGTTTACTTCACTCCAGTCATGGAGGCCTTCTTTCCATTCCTTTAACGCTCCAAGTTCATTCTCAGCTTTCCACTTTATCTTCTGTCTGCTTGTAATTGTTTCCAATTGTCTTTGTAGGACTGGTTCATTTTCACCAGTCAGGTTTCAACTCAAATGTCAGCTCACCAGAGAGACCTTCCTTAAACATCTTACTGCAGCTAAGTGCCAGAATCAGAAGTATATTTACTCTTAATAATAATAATTCTGACAAAAACATTATGGTAATGCATGTTCTTTGTCAACCCATGCCCCACTATAATATAAAGAAAGAATGGAAAATTGAAGATTAATGCTTTGGTAGATTAAGCAACATCAATTATAACTTACAGAGCTGGCAGTGGAATGGAGAAAGGCACGAGAAATGTATTACTATTTTACAAGTTGACTATAGTGGATTTTATGCATCTTAATTGTACAGATATTTTGCTTGACTCCATATGCTTCTGAATGATCAGAGCTTGCTAATGTCCACATTCTACTTACAGGGCCTATTCAGGATCTTGCTCTTCTTTTTCTGAACTTTTGTTTCAAAGTCAGCTGCACTATCATTAATACTCCTCCACTTTCCCCATTTTGATTCCAGGGGTTTTAAAAACTGACTCCAGTCATTTGTACTTAACAATTGAATATTCTAAAAAGGAAAATAAAAGCTTGATTAATTTTGAGTTCAGATTAATTCATCAGATATAAATAGCTTGCATATTTCCTTTTGGAAATGAAAAGAAAAAGAAGACGACTCACTACTTCAAAGGAGCACAAGCAATTATCTACATTTCTGTATTCTATCTTTAAAGTACTTATTAGCTCATTTATTATTTAGACCAATTAGTTTTGGTTTCTGAGGAAATTATTCAATATGTAGGAGAGTAGTTACTTTGATGTAACATTATTATTCCTTTTTTTCAATTTTTATTGAAATTCAGCTTTGCACATTTTAATACGCTCATTTTATTTCAAACATTAATTCCCTGTCTCCTTGTTAGCATAGTATATCTCAAAAGAATTTAGTTTAATTTAAGAGATTATTTCTAATTTCTGAAAATACATGACACACTTACCAAATGTCATCGTCACAAAAATCAAACCCAATTGCTTAATAATTGATTGAAGTCTATAAAAAATACCTACATTTACAGAAAATGGTTTAAATGTCATTTCAATATAATGCAAGAGAGTAGTGATATGAATTTTTTATAATCTGTCACTCACCTTTATTTTTACCAAGATGATTTTAAATATGTTTATAGTTGGTTCTCTATTGCATATTAATTAAAATATTTAGGACACTAAACAACTGTGATAATGTACCAAAGTAAAGTTTTGATTCAGGTTCTGTACAATAAAGAGCAGAAACATATATAGCCATCATATATAATACAATGTCTAAATCTCTGCAAAAGAAAAAAATAGACCACAATCTAAATATGTAGCATCCATTATAAAAAATGTAAGAATGTCAACATTTTTTATTCTTTTTAGGATATGAGCATTTCTCAAACTCTCAAGTATTTATTTGGGCAGAATTATCCATTGTTCTTTCATGTACTATCCCTTTTTTGTGCCACCATTGATAAAGGATGTTTCTTCTATTGCTTATAAAAATTAAATTACAAAATTTAGAAGTGAGGTAAGTCTAAAACTTTTGTAAAATCATGTAAGCTTAAGTATAAATGTAGTTAAAAATTAAAAGCATTCAGATCAAAATTATCATTTGCATTACAGTATAAGCCACTAAATGCAATAGGATCTGCATTATGGAATTAACAATTAATATAATAAATCATAACTGCTTCAAATTGTGAAATTTCACATAATTTCAATGTGCTTACATTTGCTCTGATAAAAATATATTTGGAAAATTCCAGAAAACCAGCTCTACCAATATTACTTAATGTTCTTTACATTATTTTTAACCATGATTGGGAATTGTTATTCATTGATCTCACACTTCAAGAAACCTGACAGGACTGACCACAGAATCTATCAGTGGAAGCAGATATTAAAGGACAGTAGAACTAACGCTAGAATTTCTTATCTGAACTTCTCTTTTAATCCCTCCTGGGAATGGCAGGAGGAAAGCACGGAGGTTAGAGGTGTGAAAACTTCTCACTCATCTCATTTTGCACTAGTCCAATAATATGACATAAATTAATAATCTAGTCAGGTTGACAAGAGTTGGTACCTGGGTTCCCAGGTCCTCAAAGTAGATCTGAATTTATAAAGGTTTTTTTCTTTCTTTTTCTAATCCTTTTCTTCTGACAGTACTTCTATCGCCTTATAGAATTATGTCTGAAATCACATATGCTTCATATGGACTTGAATTCTTGTATTGCCTTTTCTTGCAACTCTCTCCCCTGTTGATTTACCAGACCCTAAATCTGGCCAATAATACAAAACACAGAACTTTGATTTATTCATTGCTTTTTTATGGTCTCAACCAACTTCACCATTGGTTAAAATAATTCTAGTTTAGAAAATGAAAATTTCGATCCTCTCCTCTTCAAAAAAGAAAGAGAAAAATGGTACATGTAATATGTTTCCATGACTAATCTACCTCACAATCTTTTTTTAAAAAAACCAAAAGCTGATATCACTTAATAAGAAGGCAAGGATAATATAAAATTTTTGTGCCATCTAGTCTAACAATAGAATTTACCCCAAGTTCCTCAGTATCATATTCCATTAAATTTTAAAGTCCATTTCTTACATATTTCTAAGAAAACTTTCTATTTTATTCTATTAATTTTGCTCTTCAATTATAATTATTACCAACAGTTTTCTTTAAAAGTTCAGATTCTACTAATGTTAATAAATAATAACCCTTATCAAGTGATTTATTATTGTTGGCAGACAAGGTTAACAACATTTTATGTATCTTAAAATCCAGAAACTATTTCACCATCCTTAAGCAACATGAGCTAAACTATAGCTATCTCATTCTCTAAATTTAATTTAGAAGATCAGAAACACACCTACCACTAACTGTGCAAGTTATTATCAGAATATACTTCCTTGAATTGGTCAAGAACAATAATCTAAAGAGAAGAAAAACCAGGTTTTAGTTAATTAGTGTCTGGTTTTTTGTTTGTTTTACCTTAGTAGAAGTAAGAATAAGAACAGAAAAAAAACAAGTAGTAGTCAAAATTCTGAGATAATCACAAGATTCCCACATGTAGTGTGCATACCCTCTATAATCCCTTTCCCTTTGTTGTGAATAGAGCCTGTGAAAAGGATGGGATATTCATTTCTTTAATTAGGTTACATAATATAAAACTTCATCTTAGCAGACAGAAGTTAGAATTCTCCCACTAACCTTGAAGAAAGAAGTTATTATGAGTCCTACAACTGCAATAAATTAAATTGTGCCAAAAACCTGAATGAATTTAAAAGAGAACTCCAAGTTCCAGATAAGAACCCAGCCTCAGCCAATACCTGAATTTCATCCTTGTGTGACCCTGAGCAGGGTACCAAGTGACAATGTGATGGATTCCTGAACACAGAAACTATGAAAGAAGACATTTGTGCTGTTTTAAGCCACTAAGATTAGAAAACCAATACAAACCTTAATATATTTTATAGGTGTCAAGTCAAATAAAGTTGTTTACACAACAGGCAAAAAGTAAACTTACAAAAACATATAAAATGCACTGAGCATCTAACCAATTAGAAGAGAACCCAGAGTGATCACAATGTATTTACTGCACCTGTAAGATATTTCTGCAATATATGTATGTGTGAAGATTTTATCTGGTTATCTTCAATCTGAAGAGACAAAAATGATTCTATGAATATCTCCATCCTCGGAATGTATAATTATTGCTCTAAATTTAATTTATTCTCCTATCCCCATCAATATTTTGTTTTCAAATATTAAAACAATTAAGATAGCAGTAAAAAATACCTAATGTAAGAATATTTGAATAGTGTTTATCTACAACATCTATTATCTACATTTTTGGATCAAATTCTTTTGAGAGAAAATTTATGAGGTAGATTTTATGATCCACTTCAGAGGAAATGGTTGGAAAAAAATTAACATCTTCATTTTGCACACATACTAAGGAAAATATTATTTCACCTTAAATTTCTGAGTGAAAAGACATTAAAAACAATCTATTCATGGAATTACAATTCACAGGCTAACATCAACCTACATAATTTATTATCTATGAATTGTAAAGTACTCACATTTCAGTTTCATCTGCTGTAATTTCCTTTGAAACATTTACCTTCTTCCTATTTTCAGTATTTCTTGTGTCTATTCAATATATAATAAAAGGTTATTTTTTAAATCAAAGGCAGATAACTGGAAACCCCTTTGATTTCCTAAAGCCGATATTATAGAATACACATCTATAAAAGTGAAGTTGACCATTTTAAAGCTCAGCCTTCCACCTACTTGTTCTCCTCCAGCCTCAATCATACCTCGCTGATGAAAAGAATGACCCAATTGTAGAAGCAGTAAAATTATTCTCCTTGTCCAAGAAGCAGCCCTGGGTGCATTCTTTATTTTGTTACTTTAAATGTTTCAAACATACAGAAAAAATGCAAGTAATATAGTGTAAAACTATCATAGCATGATCTGAAATTTTATGTTAGATACTCTATCAGTTTAAAACCTGTTTGAGGAAGAAAAGAGCATTAACTTACTTGAAATAATCTATATACATCCATCTATCTCAGAGGTAACCACTCTTCAGAATTTGATGTCACAAAGATATTCACCTATATTTTCTTCAAAAAAGTTATAGTCTAATATTAACATTGGGGTCTTTACTCCACCTGAAAAATACTTTTGTTACACATTGAGATAATTGTACTATTTATTTGTTTTTCAACATAAACAATCAATTGTCCAGGCACCAAATAATGATTAGATAATCTTTCCACTTACTTGAAATTCCATTTATGCCATTATATCTATATATCAGTTTATATCTATAAACCCATATATGTGTATAATTCTAATTCTGGTTTCTTCTCATTGGATTTTTATAACTATTCTTGCAACAACAATCTTAATTTTTACAGTTTTAAATGTCTTAATAACTAGGAGGGAAACATTTCTGACTTCAGTTATCTCCAGAATCATTTCTTCTGTTCTTGGCCCTTTTTTCTTCCCTGTCAATTAGGAGCAGTTTGTCAACTTTCAGGCAGAAAAACGTTTATTGTGATTGCATTCAATGAAAAATTGGAAAGAAATAACATTAAAATATTAGGTAAACATTACTTATTCTTCTTTCACATCCTTCAATATTATTTTATAAATTTCTCTGTTTAGGTTTTGCACATTGTCAGATTTAGTCTTGGATATCTTATGAATTTTATGTTACCTTAAATAGTATTTTTTTTTTTTTTTTTGCACATCATATATTCTGATTAGCAATTGTTGATGTATAGGAATTTTTTAATGCTGTTCTTGTCTTTGGGAAATTGCTAAACTCATAGTTCTGATGGATTCTTTGTATTTTCTATATAGATAATTGTAACATTTGAAAAAAATAAGTGGACACATTACTGTTCCAATATTAAACCTTATTTGCTCTCCTTATTGCATTGATTAGAACCTCCGTTATGAAAAAAAAATGATAGCATTTTGTCTTACTCTTGATCTTACTGAGAATGCGTGTACAGTTTCACCAATGGTAAGCTTGCTACCAAAATTTTTTGATATAAATTTTTAAAGTTTTTTACAATTTATTAATCCTTTTTCTCACAATCGCTGAAGATGAAGTCATTGCAGAATCTTTACTCCTTCTGTTGTTATCCAATCTCCAGCTTACTTTTTGCCAGCTCCAACATTGGCCTTTGCAGTTCCCTTTTCTTCACTCTGTTCTTTTGCTGTTTTCAAAGTCTTTTTCTTCTCGTACAGACCATGTCTTGAAAGTCTATGTTTGGATTCATTTTTCTTTGCATAATTGAAGGAATCATAAATCATGCCAAAGCCAGTAGTCTTGCCATCACCAAAATGGGTTCTGAGTCCAAATACAATGATGACATCCAGTGTGGTCTTGCACATTTTGGCTAGTTTTTCCTGAATTTCTGTCTTAGGTACTGTAACCTTCCTGGGTGAAGAATGTCAATGACCATTTGCTTTCTCTGAAGTAGTCAGTTGGTCATGAATTTCCTGGTCCAGATAGTTACTGTGTCATTCATGATGGTGGCAGATCCTCAGAAAGCAACAGAGGAAAAGAGCAATATAATTGTTTCAGGTTAATGAAGTTTTCTTCCGTTTCTAATTTGCTAATGGTTTTTCACCTGGTGAATGGTGAATTTATCAGTTCCTTTTTCTGCATCTACGGAAGTGATCCCTCATCCTCTTTAATCTATTGATGTTGAAAATTTCACATTTTTTGTACGTACCATTTGGTTGAGATATGCTATTGATTTTTACACAATGTTGAATTTGATTTTTGAGTATGTAAATTAAGATCTTACTATTTCAGTTTACAAATGAAATTGGTCTATAATTTTTATTTTCTTGCCCTATAGCTGTTCAGATTTTTTCCCAAAGAAATAGTAATCTCATAAAATGACTTGAATACTTTTTGCCCTTTTTCTATTCTCTGAAAAGAATGTCTATATATATATAAATAAATAGATATATGAATATATATTCTTAATAAAAATATTAGAAATATCTTTTTCTAGAAAGTTTCATAGAATTTAACTGTAAGACCATATAGGTATGGTGTCTTTTATGGAGCTAGATTTTGGTTAGGGATTCACTTATTTAATTTTTATTGATTTACATGGATTCTACTTTTTGTGTGAATTTCCTCATTTACATTTACTACAAGATTATTTATTTCATCCAAGTTCTGGAATGTATTGGCATAAAACTTTTCACAGACTTTTCCTAAGATTTTTTTTTTAAATTTTAATATGTGTCAGGTCACATTGCCTTTTTGTGGTGTAAATATTATATATTTGTACTTTTTTTCATTCCTTGATAATTCTTGATAAGGGTTTATATATTGAATTATTTTTTCAATAATTATCTTTTGGTTTTTTGAAACTTACTTTTAATACTTCTGTTTAATTACTTTCTACAAATTTTGATTTTTCTTTATAGTTATTCAGTTTTTCTTTTCTAGTTTTTTAACTAACATAATACTTTTTTCTGCTTTTTAGTAAATGCAATTGAGGCTGTAAGTTTACCTTTAAGCATCATTTTAAAGTTATCACAAAAATATTGATATGTAGTACTTTAATTTACATTTAATTATTTTAGTTTCCTTTATATTGACAATAATTCTAAGAATATTAAATCAGACTTTGACTATATTTAGGTATGTATGCATACAACAGGGTGGAATCTACCATGGAAGCTGAGATTCTCAGTCTTATTAGGTAAACTGTCACAAAGTCATTTGGAGACAATCTGTGTGATCCTGAGGGAGTAGATTTAATTATCATCAGTGCAAAAGAGATGACATTAGGCAAAGACAGTTGCAGCTCTTTGATGAATTTGGCAAGCTTGCATTTTAAAGCTTTTAGTTTTTCCAGAAGACCGTGGATGATAAAAAACAATGTAGTTTCTGGCTTATGGATAAGACTGCAGCATTCTTTAATGATTGTGACAATAAAATTAGTCCACTATCACTAGAGAGGTAGGCACGCTTCACATGAGAAACATAAAGCCGAGCAACATTGTTACCATTGTTAAAACTGTGGCTTTCAGACATGGGAAAGCTTCGATCCATCCTGAGAATAAGTCTACAACAATTAAAACATCGTTTTATCTCATTGCTGGAGGCAATTGTATAAAATCCATTTGGGGTGCTCAAAAGGGCTTCGTCAAGGATTTAGTTCCACTCTACCCCACCTTTACAGTTCTGTCAGGATTATGTTGTAGGAAGGTAATACATACACTAGAAACACCCTCGGCTATAACTTTAAAGCTTTCTCACCAATGCTGGTTTTAAAATGTAGTCAATTTATTCCTGCCATGGTAATAAAACTAACAGCTCTGGCTAATGCACTATGTTAATTAGCACTAGCAGGACGGAAGAGTAGAATCTTCTTTTAAGTTATAATACATAATTAATTTTTAAGGACCTAGTCAAAGATTACTCTGAGAGTAAGAACATATCATGAACAGTTTGACCTTTAAAAACCTTTCAGATTTTTGAGTCGTTATAAAATACTATGACACACAATATACATTATTTTAAATACATATTTATATTTTTGTAATTGTTATATTGAACATAAACATAATCATTTATTATCACTTTTCAAAAAAGTAATCGACTTGTTTTCTTCTGACTTACAGAATATTAGAAAAGAGAAAATCAGAAACTGTGTAATTTATTTCTTATACTCATCTTAAATTACCTTTATAATTTTTGAGAAAGTAAAATAAACATATGCATAACTTGGTCCAAAGCATTTGCACATTTGATTAATTTATATTCATGGTATAATGAGTAAGAATATGGGTAAACAGTGATCACAGTTCTGTTTTTTAAAATTTAGAAGTTGTCCAAGGATCAAAGTGTTGCAGGGTTTTTTTGTTGGTTTTTCTTTGTTTGTTTTTTCTGGTTTTTTGTTGTCATTGATGTTGTCAATTAATGAAGTATTTTTAGATGCTTTACATGTGGTTTGGAGGATTTTCAACTATACATTTAGGAAAGGTTATTGTCAGAACAATACGGTGGTTGTTACTACCCAAATCTGGGTCTACCTGCCCAAGACACCAAATACTGACACGAGGTTTGTGGTGAAAGAAAGCAGGCATTTATTGCAGGATGCCAAGTAAGGAGGATGGGCAATTAATGCTGAAAAACCTGAACTCCCCAATGCCTTATAAGCAAGGGTTTTTAAAGGCAAAAGTCATGAGTTGGGGTAGGGGTGTGTGATCAGATTGTGGCTTCTTGATTGTTTAAATAGTAAGTAACAAAGGGATATTTCTGGAATCTCAATCATCCATGTCCTGCCTCCAACCAGTCTAGGATCTACATGACTGTGACCAGCATGTGGTTGGCAGTTTCCATCTGGTGGGTGTTTTAGTTCCCGCAAAACAGCTCAAGGTACATGTCAGTGATATCATCTTAAGACCCTGAAGGAACTAAAACATCTGACTTATACCCTGGGTTATTGTTTAAGCTATTATTACTTTATGCTCAACTGGCTACTCAACTCCTGCATGATTGCATTTTTCAGTTAATGATGAGCCAGCAGTTTTAGTTTTCCCAGAACTTTAAGCCTCAGGGATTCCATTTTGCCTCCTATGAGAGGGATCCAGGCAAGGCCCCCATGAAAGGGATACTTTCTCAGTCATAGTCACACACCAGACCTAGTATCACAAAATCTTTCAAATTCTGATAATTTGGAAATTGTTATTGAAAGAGTTTATTTTATCTTTTGAATCTAACTAGAAATAGCAGTCTCAAAGCCTTGACTAATGTTTTTCTTCCCTGGATTACAGTTCAGAAGAAAGAGACTGATGATTTCAAAATGAAGAGTATCATGAAAGAACAGTTTATAAAAGTGCTGGGCAAAATCTATAATTCACATATATTAGCACCATATATGTGACTTCAAGACAAAGAAAAACAGTTAAAATTGTTTTTTGTAATAATAGTACTTTTCCATAAGAAGCAAAATGAGTTTGAAGAACTTGTTCCTACCTGTATATGCTTGAGACCTGTATAGTAGAAGAAAAGGACTCCAAGGCTAAAATAATCAACCAATTAAAATAGGTAGGAGAGGAGCTCAGGGAGGATCTGGAACATAATTCCACGAGTTACTCATGTCAAGAAACCCTCAAGCACACGTGCAAAGAATCAAGGAGTCTTAGGAAGAGTGGCAAAGGAAGACACCAAGCCCAGGCAAACTTGTGGGCTCCTTGAGTTTGTCACCAGGGCACATGGTTTCACTGTACACCACTGCCTGCTCTTTCTGGTCCTTTCTCTCTTAATGCAACCAGTATCTTCAAGGTCTGCCATCTCACCTCCTGCCAAGTGATAATGGCGGTGATAGTCATTGCCATTATAATAATGATAACCAGCACATGCATTCAAGGGCATGACTACATTAACTCTATAGTCCTCACAAGTGCCCATGAGGTAAGTTCACTAATATATGCATTTTATACATGAGGCAAGGGTGGAGTAACTTGCCAAGGTCACACAGCTAGTAAGAAGGAGAGTAAATAATCACATCACTGGCAATTGACATCAAAATCTATGTCTAAGCCATTACCCATCAAGTCAAGATTTTTTTTCACTGCAAGGAATCTTAAGAGTTCTCTATATATTCTCCCAAAATTTAAAGTTGCATAGTTATTTAGTTGAAGAGCTAGGATAACACCTACTTATACAGGAAGATGTAAATGATAGATAGCAAAGTATTTTCCACTGATTTACTTACATCTGAAGATTCAAGCCTTATAAGAAGATGATTGAATTCTAGAACTGGACTTCCATATGTCAGGCAAAATGCAGATAATCATTATCCTCATTGGAGACTGATAAAAAAAAATCATAGCTCAACAGGCAATGAATTCCCCTTGACACTTATGAAATCCAACAGGTTGAGGCTACAGCCTATGAAATGCATATCATAGTCCAAGTAAAATGAATATATATCAAGTCTTTGCATAATCACTGAAGGTCTTATACATTACTATGAGAAAAATCTAACCACTAGCAATTTGCCAAGATTTCTTGTTTGACCTTTTTAGCAACGTTTTAAAAATATTTTAAGGTAAGTGTAATTCTCTTAAAAGTATCATGTTAACATTGATGAAGATCAAAGACCTCAAATAACAAATATAGTGATTTGTAAAAAGGCTTTTTAAAAACTACTTTGGTTCTGTAGTTTCTCTCTGACCTCCAGGATCAGGAAAGGAATATACAGTCCTGGTCTACTAAATGTAAAAATTCATTGCTAAGAATAATACTGGAAAAATATATCTATTTGAGGTCAGGTGGGGCCAATTATATGACCCTTACTGTGAACAAAGGCAAACTCATCT
The DNA here is from genome assembly GCF_000696425.1 of Galeopterus variegatus. Classification (NCBI taxonomy): domain Eukaryota; kingdom Metazoa; phylum Chordata; class Mammalia; order Dermoptera; family Cynocephalidae; genus Galeopterus; species Galeopterus variegatus. The sequence goes on from NW_007727018.1 coordinate 461,349, forward strand.
GTTTAAAAAATGACTTAGTAACTTGTAAGAGAAGATAATACAATAGTGGCTGCCAGGGGCTGGGGATGGGGAAAATGAGGAATTGTTCAATGGGTATAAAGTTTCTGTTACTCTAGGTGAACAAATTCTAGAGATCTGCTATACAACATAGTGCCTATAGTTAACAATATAATATTATGTACTTAGAAATTTGTTAAGAGCGTAGATCAATCTCATGTTAAATGTTCTTACCACTAAAAAAATTAAAAAGGGACACAAGAATACTTTGGGAGGTGCTGGATATGTCTCTCACTTTGACTGTGGTGATGATTCACATGTGTTTGCATGTATTCACATTCATCAAAGTGTGCATATTAAATATGTTCAGTTCTTTGAATATTAATTATACCTCAATAAGGCCATTTTAAAAATGACTTAGTGGGTTGGGACACTACTGTCCTAAAAGCAAAAACTTTATTCACCCCTAGAATCTTGTCTACGGTAACCCTAACCCTTACTGTTTTGCTTATATATCTATATTGTTCTATATCCCAAAGAAAAGTAAATATAGTTATGAAATAATAGAATATATTTTATTATCTGACGGAGATTTACTTTCCTATATATCCTATGTTTGGGGAATCCATTTGAAGCCTTTGTCACCCCTTTTGAGGAGAGTGCATTGATATAAAATAACTTGAAGGAAATCAATAGTAGATACAAGTGCAATCTAAAGAAATAAGAAATATAAACTACTGAAGTAATTTTTGTTACTTTATCTATCTTAAAAACTTGTTTGGCTTACCATAAAATCTATGCAATCATTTATCATTTAATTAAAGGAAAAATTACATTTAATTAAAAATTGTAAATAATTGTTTTCAAGAATTTCCCTTTTTATTTCTCCTCAAATTCTGAAGTATTTTCTAAAGGTCTAAAGAAGGGAATGAGGTTAGAGCAAATGAGTTGGGAATTTTTCTACAACACTGGGGATATTCCTGGAGTATATTTCTAAACATAGAATGTCATCCATCAAGGGTCTTAGGAGACAGAGAGTTGAGAAGCACTGTCAGCTGATATAGAAGTAGATGGATTCTAAGCAGGAGAGTGGCATTATGAGATTGTATTTTAGAACAATAACCATGGAAGTGGTGTGGAGAATGACCTGGAATGAGAAAATGGTTTGGAGGTAAATACAATAGTTAAGATGAAAGTTGAAGGGATTTTGAAAAGATACTGGCAATAGATTTATAGAAAAGAGCACTGTTTGAGAAGGAGAAAGTCAAAGAAAAGACTGAGATTCTATACTATGGCCCAGAAATGGCCAGATACGCAAGGTACTATTTATGCTTTATTGTCATTCTTCCTCAAAATTATGCAAAATAGGCTTTATTAGCCTATTTTATGAAGAACCTGAGGCTCAAAGAGTTTGAGTAACTTATCAAAGGTCAGATACTACATTCAGTTAGTTATGAACAATCAGAATAGACTGTGGTGGCAACAAATTTTGCTATTTTCCTGTTTCTTTCAAGATACTTCTTCCTTACTCCACATTGTCCTGGTGGGGCTGTCAGCCAATGCACACCCCCACTGTAGAGCATAGGGCTACATAAGTGGCTAAGTCTAATGAACACTTGATCCAAACATAGATCCTTGGGGAAAATTAGCCTTTAGGGTTTGCATACAGAAGAACAATAAAATGAGAAAATGTGGAAAGATAACAGAATGGACTAATGTCATGTATGCCATGGTAGCACCAGATCTGTGTAATTTTGCATTGTCCTCCTCCTTTCTCCCACATGCTAAGGAATTTCAGGGGTGGAAAGCAAATAGTGTTGCAATAGAGATACAACATTTTTAATGAGCATGAAGTACAATATACCTGTATACTAAATTTTAAATAGAGAGGTTCTGTATGGTCACTGATAATCAATTATTGGACAATCTCTATAAATTTTACTCATGTTAACTACACACTTTGCTGCTTTATCTCTCTTCCTGAATAAAAGGACACCTTGCATTGCTTTCAGGTCTAACCAATCTTTACTCTCACAACTGGGTGAGCAGATCACCAAATAATAGGCTGGGGTTTAGTGTCCTTGGACTTCTAGAGCAGGTCTGAGGAAAACAGCAGAGTGTAGAGTCAATGCTGATTGAAGAAGCAACATCCAAGGGAGAGACCAAAATCAAATCAAGCAGCATGACGAAAAAAATAATCAAACTACAAGGAATAGGCAGGTCAGGAAAACCTAGATACAAAGCTACAGGATGGAAACCAATAAACCAGACAAAAGTAAGAAGATTCAAAATGGGGGAGAGTAATTATATGCTGATTCAAAGTATATAGCTTTAGCCAGCCTATACAAAGTGTCTGTGGCTTTAAAGGAAGTGTAGCACTCTCAAAGGATGCCAAGATTGAGACTGAAAAAGTGTCCATTATGTTTGAGTTAGAAGATAATTAAAACTTTAGCAACATCAATGGCAATAGAGTTTTAGTAAGCAGGAGAATGAAATCGAGCTGAGGGACCAAAGAGAAAAAATGTAGGCTATAAAGCTTGGCTGAAGAGGAAAGGAGATAGCAGGGCACAGAGAGAAATTTTTGGATTAAAAGAAATACATGTGGATATGCTTAAAGAGGAGAAACTCAAGACACATGAGAGAAACAGAGAGAGACAGAGGAAACTGCAAAAGAAAGAGAGAGATAAACACAGAGAGAAACAGTCAGAGACAGAGAAGAATTGATAGAGCAAGATCCTGAAGAATGATCAGAACATGGCATCAAAAACACAACTCGAAGGGTATGCTCCAAACAGAAGGATGAACATGTACCCCTTGAGACCACTGAAAAGAAGGGCAAGATTCTGCAAATGTAGCCATGCTGGCCAATGGTAGTCATGGACTTGAGGAGATTCACACATTTTCTGTGATGTTGACAGTGAGATCGTTGTCTGAATATTAAGACGTGAATCTTAGAGGATTTGAGTAGGAGGTACTTTTGAAATATGTGCAAAGGAGAGGGAACTAAGCAAATACAAGTAAGAGGACAAATAAATAGTGTTGGGAGTTCAAGTTTACAGAAACTGAACTTGTAAGGGAACCAATCCATCAACATGTAATTTCTTTCCTGCACTGAGCGCTCACACATAGGAGCAGAGAAGTCAGATTATGTGAAATATGAAGTAATTTACAAGAAGGACAAATAATTGAGGAGGTTGGGGATACAGGCCAGAGAGTAACTGAAGTAAACCTGAAACGTCAAGAATCTGAAGACCAAACAAGCAAATTAACAAAACAGGAAAAATGGAGAAGGAAAGAAAGAAATGTATATGTATGTATACATTGTTTTCAGTGAGTCTGCTACTCTGCCAGGCATTTTCCCTACATGATCTTATTTAATTCTCACAATAACCCCATGTAAGAGTGTTTATTTTACTGATAGATAAAATGAGGTTTAAAGAATTAAAGTGAGTTTGACCTAGACTATTAACCTGGAAGGAAAGGATATTATGCTGAAAGAATGGGAAATTCAAGTTTCAGATTTCAGACACAGAACAAATAACCCGAGTAAATTTGAACATAGTTTAGTGTTGTAATCAAACAAAACCTATAGTAATAATTTGACAGATATTAATGATATTCATCATAGTTATTACACATGACAGTCATCAATAAAAATAATGAAAACTGCTTATCATCTATGGATTTTTATTGATGACTGTCATTAGTATTAATTTTATTCACCAAAGTCAAGTTTTTTTCTCTCTGTCTTACTAGTTCTCTGAGAGCTATAAAACTCTCAGTGGTGACAGATACCTGCTACCAAGGAGAGTTAAACAATTATCACATGGTGTTGGAAAATTGCTTCCAAGCTAACTTATTTATTTTACTGAGCTCCTTTTTTATTTCTTCCCAGTCCACTCAATAATACCAGGCACTAAAAAGAAGAAAAATCTTATTAATCATGTGTAGTGAATAAAAAGAAAAAGAACAAAGAGAAATCAATTGGCCTTCCCCCTAATCTCTTTACTGCTAACCTTAAGGTAAAAAAATCCTTTCATAAGAAAGATGTGTTAGCAAAAGGTTGATGTAAAATGACCAGTCTCACTTAGACCAAGACAAAACCCCTGAAAGGCTACCATTTTTAAGTGCCTTGTTGTCTTCTCTGGAAAAGAGTAAGCAGCAGGGTGTGCCAAAAGGGTAGGAACTGGAATCAGACCCCCTAGATTCTCATCTCAGCCCTGCTACTTCTAGCTGTGAGACTAGGATAAATTAGTGAATAGGAGCATAGAGAGGTAATCTGGAAGGCAGAAGCAGTAAGTGCCCCTTTAACTTCTTTTAGTATTTAAACAATGTTATGATCCAACCAGTTAATGTCCTACAGCAGTCCAACACCTAGTAAAGCTCTGCCCATTTTGTTATTACCTGACTGCTGGAGAAAGGCTAATTCTTCACTAGTCCCTCACACTTAGGCTATTGTTTAAGAAGCAGAGAACTCTTTCATTTGTTAGACTCTTTATCCAATGTGCTGATCAGTACAAATTCTAATTATCTGACTATTTGATGTTAATATAAGATGTGTTTCTGTATTTAAAGGACAGAAAATTATAACCACACCCTGCAAAGAAAAATCCCATAATACAGTGTGACTCCTGCTGTCATCTCTGCCCCCAAGATTAGCTATCACAAGCAGGACTTTCTGAGCTAACTCTATGCATTAACACACCTTAAGTTTAATGCACATATTTTTGGTCCAATTCAGCAGTCAGGAGGTCCCATGCCTCTGCTACATATAGGTGCTTGTCTCAGAGCTCTGCTCTCCCATATGAAAAGTTTTAGAGTTGCACATCTAGACAGTCTTTGTTGCTCAAACTTTCTTTTGCTGATCATCCTCTTTTGTGACTGCAGGAAATTTTCACATCTCTCTGAAGATGCTTATCAGATTGAGTTTTCTTTCCCCTGAATTATTACTGTTTTTCTAAGATCATTTTTTCCGTATGCTTATCTCAATTCTTGTGGATAGACTTTTCTCTATATCTAAAGACTGAATATTCATATTTAAGAATTAAGCATAAATAGACATTTTTCTAAAAAAGGCATACAGGTGGCTGAAAAGCACAGAAAAAGATGCTCAACATCATTGGAATATGCTTATCTCAATTCTTGTGGATAGACTTTTCTCTATATCTAAAGACTGAATATTCATATTTAAGAATTAAGCATAAATAGACATTTTCTAAAAAAGGCATACAGGTGGCTGAAAAGCACAGAAAAAGATGCTCAACATCATTGGAAAAAATTAAAATCATAAAGCAGTATCATTTCACACCCATGAGGATGTCCACTATCAAAAGAAAAAAAAGACAGTAACCAGTTTTGGTGAGAATGTGAAGAAATTGGAATCTTTATACATTGCTGATTAAATATAAAATGGTGTAGTCACTTTGGACAACAGTTTTGCAGTGTTGCAGTTCCTTGAAATGTTAAATACAGAGTTACAACATGACAAAGCAATTCCACACTTAGTTATGTAGCCAAAAGAAATGAAAATATATGTTTACATAAAAATGTGTATGTGAGTGTTCATAACAGTGTTATTCATAATAGCAAAAAAGTGGAAACAATCCAAAGGTCCATGAACTGAAGAATGGATAAATAAAATGTGATAAATCCATACAATGGAATATTATTCAGCAATAAAAAGGAATGAAGTTATAATACAGACTGCAAGATGGATGAACTCTGGTAATCTTATGCTAAGTGAAAAAGAGTGTGATCTAATGGTAATAAACTGGGGAACTTGGCAAGGCCTGTTTGTTCATATTCTTCTTGGCGATTGTAGATATGAATGTTCTTAAGGCCACTGAACTGTACAGTGCCCTTAAAAAATGGTTAAAATGATAAATTTTGTATATTTTTTCATAATAATAGGAAAACAAACAAAAAAAAAAAGTTTGTAGAAACACGACCTGTAGTCAGGGGAGGGGATAGTTGTCAGAAATTGTTACAAGTGTATTTGCCAAATCTTCTAATGTGTGAATCAAATTGTGGATATATTTATTCTCCTAAAATACATTTATGTTAAATGGAAAATAAAAAAAGAAGAAAGATTCTTTTTGTCATCTCTCTGACTTCAAGGATAAGGATGTTCCTTCCTTTTAGGTATAGGGAGAGTACCTCTGGCATGTTAGTCTTATGACCTACTTTAGAGAAAGTTCAGAGAATTCTTTTACAGCCTGCTTGGTGAGAGAAGGGTGGGAGAAAGTCACAGAGATCTTGCTTCTGCTGTTTCTGCAGGTGCCAAGATGCCATATTTTGGGATAGCATGTCTTGAACCCCATTAATACCTTAATCTAAGATAATAAGAACAGATATCGATATATGTATTATCTCTGTTCAGTTACCAAAATAACAGATATATATCTATATATGTGTATATGTGTGTAGGTGTGTATATATATAATTTTTTTTTTTTTTTTTTTTTTTGGTGGCTGGCCAGTACAGGAATCCAAATCCTTGACCTTGGTGTTATAACATCGTGCTCTAACCAACTGCGCTAACTAGAAAGCCCCTATAAAATATTTTTTACTAACAAACATTATTTAGTCAATTGGCATTTCTCTCCTGCTTTCCAAACCCCTCAAGAATTTTGTTATATAACGTCTACATAAAATGCTTATATTTGAATTAAATTAACAAAGTTAGAATATGTTTTGTATATAATATTACATTGAATAGATAAAGACTAAATATTAATATTGCACATTCCTCTATAGCAACATAAAAATACGTTGTATATAATTGTCTGTGGAAGGAGAAAATGGATCGAAGTGAAGCTTAAATGGTTTCAGTTTTTTCCATTCCCTAACCAAGGTTCATTTGTTTAGTTATAGGGTAAAAGTGAAATTACATGGTTGTTCAATTACTGTGAAAAAAAATGTAATCTTTTTCAAGTTTCTTGTCTACAGCTAATGGAAAAGGACTTTTATTCTTGATGTGTACAGAATTGAAATTCCCTTCATATTTGACCTATATTTAAATGTCATCTCTCTTTCAATCATACAAGCATAGGCAATGCATTGTCCCAATTTTTTTGCATCACATAACACGATTCACTTTTAGTAGTAGTAATAAAAATATTCAAATTTATGATTTTATGTCCTCCAAGGGAAAAAAGTCTTTTCAAATTTGAATGTTGCAAGCACCACATTATATTTTTATTCCTGTTGAACTATGTCACAGAACTCTATTTCTGAACTTCATGTAAGAATTTGAAAGGATGTACTAATTTACAGTCCCACCAATAGTGTAGGAACATTCCCATCTCTCCACATCCTCACCAGCATTTGTTATTCTCTGTCTTTTCGATTATAACCAGTCTAACTGGGGTAAGATGATATCTCAGTGTGGTTTTAATTTGCATTTCCCTTATGACTAGTCACATTGGGCATTTTTCATGTACCTGTTGGCCATTTGTAGGTCTTCCGTTGAAAAATGTTTCTTCAGCTCCTTTGCCCATTTTTTAATTGGGTTATTTGGTTTTTTACTAATTAATTGCTTGAGTTCCTTGTATATTATGAACATTAATCCCTTGTCAGATGCATAGTTAGCAAAATTTTCTCCCATTCTGTAGGTTTTCATTTCACTCTGTTAATTGTTCCCTTTACTGTGCAGAAGCTTTTTAGTTTGATATAGTCCCATTTGTTTAATTTTTCTTTTGTTGCTTGTGCTTTCACCCTTTACTGTGCAGAAGCTTTTTAGTTTGATATAGTCCCATTTGTTTAATTTTTCTTTTGTTGCTTGTGCTTTCAGGCTCATATTCATAAAATCTGTGCCCAGACCTAGTTCCTGAAGTGTCTCATCTACATTTTCTCTTAGTAATTTTACAGTTTCAGGTCTTATATTTAAGTCTTCAATCCATTCTGAGTTGATTTTAGTATATGATAAGAGGTGTATGTCTAGTTTCATTCTTCTGCATATGGATATCCAATTTTCCCAGCACCACGTATTGAAGAG
>NW_007727018.1:469744-471747 GCF_000696425.1 Galeopterus variegatus
GGCTCATATTCATAAAATCTGTGCCCAGACCTAGTTCCTGAAGTGTCTCATCTACATTTTCCCTTAGTAATTTTACAGTTTCAGGTCTTATATTTAAGTCTTCAATCCATTCTGAGTTGATTTTAGTATATGATAAGAGGTGTGTGTCTAGTTTCATTCTTCTGCATATGGATATCCAATTTTCCCAGCACCACGTATTGAAGAGGCAGTTTTTCCACCAGTGTATGTTTTTGTTGCCTTTGTCAAATATCAGATGGCTGCAAGCCTGAGGGATGATTTCTGGGTTCTCAATCCTGCTTCAATGGTCCAAGTGTCTATTTCTATGCCAGTACCATGCTGTTTTGGCTACTATAGCCTTGTTGTATAATTTGAAGTCAGGTAGTGTTATGCCTCAGGCTTTATTTTTATTTTTTTATTTTATTTATTTATTTTTTTTTTTTTGCACAGATTACTTTGTCTATTTGGGGTCTTTCATTGTTCCATATGAATGATGAGATTGTTTTTTCCATTTCTGTGAAGATTGTCATTGGTATTTTTGTGGGAATTGGATTGAATCTGCAGATTGCTTTGGGTCACATAGACATTTTCACTATGTACTTCTTACAGTCCAAGAGACTGGAATGTCTTTTCATCTTTTTGTGTCTTCTATAATTTCTTTCAATAGTGGTTTATAGTTCTCATTGTAGAGATCTTTCACCTCCTTGGTTAAATTGATTCCTAGGTATTTTGTGTGTGTGTGACTGCTGTAAATGGGCTTACTTTGTTGATTTCTCTTTCTGTTAACTCATTACTGGAGAATATAAATGCAACTGATTTGGGGCATTTATTTTCATCACATTGAAGGAATACTTGCACTCCCATGTTTATCACAGCTCTGTTCACAATAGCCAAGATACAGAACCTACCTAAATGTCCATTGATGAATGATTGGATAAGGAAAATGTGGTATATATACACCATGGAAAGCTACTCTGCCATAAAAAAAGAATGAAATTCTCCCATTTGCAACAACATGGATGAGCTTGGAGAAACTTATATTGAGTAAAATAAGCAAAACGCAGAGGGATAAACACCATATGTATTCACTCATAAGTGGGAGCTAAAAAAGAAAGAAGGAAGGAAAGAAAGATCACAGTGGTGTGTTGGACTTGCAGGGGAAGAGAGCATACCTAGCGATAAAAAGTGGAGTGGGGAAAGGAGGATGGGGAGGGAGGTCNGGAAGAGAGCATACCTAGCGATAAAAAGTGGAGTGGGGAAAGGAGGATGGGGAGGGAGGTCAGGGATAATTGGGGGATATTTGGGTGGGGGACATGGGGTCTTGTCACAATTTTGGTAATGGGCATGCTGTCAGTATGGATCTAGCCATCACATCTTAGGCACGAGTGGTAACATTTAGTTTTGTACCCCAAGAATATTCATAACCAAAAAGAAAAGAAAAAGTATGTGAAAGGATAACCTAGAATTTTACCTTGCTAGAAATTTTTTTTAATTTTTCATTATTGTAATGTGTTGATAAATAGCTTGAAATCATTTGTGTGTGTAAGAAATTAAGTAAAAATATAAAATGGAAAGCAATATGTGGTTTTTGAAGAGCTCTAGATAATTATAATGTTGCTCCCTGCCCTCTCAACAGCATTACAGCAATACTTTGTGTAGATAAGCTCAGTTCTTATTTTGTGCTAGGAGCTGTCACACATGTTATTTGACTGAACATCCTGAAAAATGCAAATGAGGCAGGCAAATAACAAAGCGGGTGAGGTACTTTACCAGTTACCAAGGGAGTGTACATGGCAAAAACTGGGTCATCTGCCTCCAAAATCCAGATTCTCCTTACACAGTTACCATTCTATACTATCATATACAGCAATAGATATAGTTGTATAATGAAAATTATCTGGAAACACTTAAATTAAAGAGAAAAAAGGTGGGCCGGCCTGGAGGCGCACTGGAGAGTGTGCCGCTTGCGAGCACGGTGGCACTCCCGCCGAGGGTTCGGATCCCAT
>NW_007727018.1:473142-475023 GCF_000696425.1 Galeopterus variegatus
TGTTTTACCATAATCATTGATTCCCGTATGGCATGTTTTGATTACTAGATTTCAGGCAGTCTCTTCCACTATATTTATTTACACAATTAGCAAATTGTTTCCTTTCCATGTGTGGTATGTGTCTGAGGTTTTGAAGTTTTTAGTAAGAAGAGTGCCAGTGTGAGTACAAGCATTTGATTTCAGTAACATTGGACTTTTCTTAAAGTACACAGGTTCAAAGTATAGGTGTGTCCGCTGGCATAAAAGTAGAGTGGATGGGGGTCTAGATCAGGATTCAAATTTTTGTCTGGTCAATGCCAGAACAAAGAAGAGCAATAGACTGAACTGGTCTATTTCAAAAACAGATTGGGCTTGTGCAAAAAGTGAGGCCACATGTGGGTGTGCACACTGCTTGTCCCCAGGCTTCCCTCCCTCTGAGCTTTTCCCTCCCTCCCCTATTTCTCNGCACACTGCTTGTCCCCAGGCTTCCCTCCCTCTGAGCTTTTCCCTCCCTCCCCTATTTCTCTGGCCTCTTGTCAATGTAGTTTCTTTATGCTTAGGGAAAGGAAAACAGAAGTGAGGTTTCTACACTTGCCTAATTGAGCCACTACCAGCTTTGGCAGCTTTGGTCACATTATTTGTGAAGTGATTTTTTTTTCTTTGTGTTCAGAGGGACTTTTGATTCTGATCCTTTGTGCTATTTTATATGGAGCAACACTTTATCTGTGTTTTAGCAGAACTGTTCCTCTGTATCCTTTACAGTTCTTCCTTGTTTCTGTTTCCTTTTTAAATTATACATATAGCTGTTTATGTGTGTGTAATTAAGAAAGAAANGGTAATTACTTCATACCAACATCTCATTGCTTTAAAGTCATTCTGTGCTGCTTTGCTGTAAGAGCATGCTGACATATCATTAGGCTTCACATTTTCACATCTGCTATAAAAGTTTTCGTTGTGATTTTTTTAAAAAATCTTTCTTATGTTTTTGCATTGACCTCAGCAATCATAATTACAGACTGCTGAATTTTCTGATATTTTCTCAAAATTAATGAAGAATATTCAAGTTACCAACCCAATATGTGCATAAGAAAAAGAAATGTACTAGGTCCAAAATTAAAAATAAGCATGACTATTTTTAGAAAATAATATTTATTCTTTTACATTCATAATATTTTAAAAGAGCCACTAAATACAATATGCAATGATTAAAAANAAGGAAGAAAACATCGAGTAGATTAATAAGAAAACTTAACTTACTCCTCATGGCTCTTTTCCTTCTCAGTTTTCTGAAGGCGGAATTTTGAACCTAAGATTTATACTGCCAACGTCATGACCATGAGGTAGCTGTTTTCTCTCAAAGTGTTCAAAGCTATTCTGAAATTAATTTTAACTTAATTAATATTCCAGTAAGGCAAAAAAAGTGAAAGGGGCCAGAAATTCAGGTCTAAACATAAATTTCTCTGCAGATCAATACTCTGAAGATTAACAATTTATATAATTTAATAATTGTGTTGAATTACTGTTTTTAAAGACCCAGCTAAATGGTGGTAAACGAAATTGTATCGAAGTAAAGAATATTTCATTTAAAAAAAATGCTCAGAGCTGGATTATAGTCAGGCTGGTAAAGTAGCAACGGTTACCATGGAGGCAAATTGGAATGAATAGAAAAGACCACATACATCAAACTTAACACCTCAACTTGCGCCTTGGTAATTACTTCATACCAACATCTCATTGCTTTAAAGTCATTCTGTGCTGCTTTGCTGTAAAAGCATGCTGACATATCATTAGGCTTCACATTTTCACATCTGCTATAAAAGTTTTCGTTGTGATTTTTTTTTAAAATCTTTCTTATGTTTTTGCATTGACCTCAGCAATCATAATTACAGACTGCTGAATTTT
>NW_007727018.1:475818-484308 GCF_000696425.1 Galeopterus variegatus
AAAAACAACAAAATTTGACTTATTCCTACCATGGGGCTCACTCCAGTTTTTTCCATATGCATATTTAAGACTGAAGAAATGTTCCCCAGACCCAACATGTTATGGTATACATTATAACCACAGAAAAACTATAATCATTTACACATTTTTCTCATCTTTTAGCTAAATATACATACTTTTCAAAGTAAGGAAGATTTACTTCCTTTTTCCACAGCTTAACAATCACAATCAATGACCAAAAAAGCCCAATATGCAACTAAAATACTGAAATGCACATAGACTGCAAAATTACAATTAAAAATAGCTTTATTTTCCCCAATTGCATTATATTAACTGAAACCTGTCCATTCTGGCATGCTTGATATTTGAACACATATCCTTTATATAACTATATTGGCCTAATCTATTATTCAGTTATACCACTTTTTATTTGGTCATTCTCAGTGCCAGAAATTGTAGCAATAAAAATGAAATACCATGCAGAAGTAAAAACTTTGTTACTACAGATATTTACACACTTTTCCTTATATAAATAAATAAGTAAACTCATAAAACTAAGTTCTGATCAAAAACACAAAAGTAATTTTCTCATCTTCTCCCTGTTCTAGTCAGGAGATGATAATAATTCACTCTTATAAGATTGCATTTATTCTTTTTTTTATAAATAGAAGCATCAGTGCTGACAGGCATCAATATAATGTAATGTAACCTGCTCAAAACACAAAAGTAATTTTCTCATCTTCTCCCTGTTCTAGTCAGGAGATGATAATAATTCACTCATATAAGATTGCATTTATTCTTTTTTTTATAAATAGAAGCATCAGTGCTGACAGGCATCAATATAATGTAATGTAACCTGCTCAGCCTTCTCTACCCTGTCTGTCAGTGAAAAGTTCCTCTCTGTACCCAGCAGAATAGACCAGATGAATCTCGATTTTCTCTTCTCTTTCATTTCCTCACCACAATCAGTCCTTAGAGTCCACTTTCTGAGTAGGTCTGCATGTGTCCCTTCTTCAATATCCATGCTGTCATTGCCTTAATTCAGATTTATAATATTTTTCACTTGGATTATTACAAGAATCTCAGCTGGTCTCCCTCCTGCTTCCTCTGTCATCCCCTCCTCTCCATTCTGCACTCTGTGGCCAGAGCAAACTGTCTACAACTCAAAACTATTAATGTTAGCCTTCTTACAAAACCACCAATGGCTCCCAGTTGTTTTCAGTATAAAATCTAAACTTTGTAACAACTCTTCATGGCTTTCACGTTATGGTTCTTGCTTGCCTGTCCAATCTCACCTTCCATCATCTCATAAAGCATAGTAATTTAATACGACTTGCAATTCCACAGGAGCAATGTTCTCTTACATCCTCACGTATGTGGAAGACTCAGCTCAAACTCACACTTCTTCCCAGGCGCCCCCATCTCCCTTTCCTTCCAAACTTGGCTAGGTGTGTCTCCCTTAGACCCTGCGTCTACTGTGTCTGTAGCCACCATCACACTGCTTCTGTGCTTCTCTTCTCTGCCAGACTCTGCCTCCTGACTGTGAGCTCCTAAAGAGTGAAATGGTTTTTAATTTCTACACAACATATTCAATATATAGCCACATGTATATTGTTTTCATAAAACCCAGACTTTTGAGGAAAGTCATGATTGTATCATATACTTAGTCTCGTTGTTCCCATAAGTACAGAATAATATTTTAGGGGTGCTACTGATGGGGTTCGGGACACATTACCCCCAAATATTTTAAGCTGAAGGATTTTGAGGGAACCACAGATGCAGAAAGGTCACACTCTGATCTTCTCCTACCTTCTCCCATGAAACATGTCACAAAACCTAAGAAAGATTTTTCTGACCTCCCCCTGAACAGGACATAAAACGCTTATGTGAGAGGTGCCCTCTCCATATGCAGAGAGGGAAAAATTATCTTCTCTGAAGATGATGGGTCACAGAAAAGAATCTGAACAAACAGGCCTTGCCATGTTTCCTCCAATTTATTACCATTAGAGCATTCTTTTTTATCAAATCATACTTCTCCATAACTATCCACTTCTTCATTGAACAGAGCATAAAAAATACACAGGTTTACCCATTTCTGTGGGTCTTTGTTTCCTTACAAAGGTTCCTGTGTCACATAAGATTTATACTAAATAAATCTGCACAGTTTACTCTTGCCTATCTGTCTTCTGTTGCAGGGGCCTCAGCCATGAATTTAGAATGGGTGAGGAAATAGTATTTCTCCTGCCCTACACTACCTTCTCATTTTTAATATAGAAAATATGGTAAACATAGATTTAGCCATATGGGTTTGAGAAAGAAAATAAAATCATATGCTTGGTATTTTACAGTAAGTAAAAGTAACAACTTTCACAGGTCTCAAAAAGAAATAGAAACTTAGAAATTTCTCACAGTTAGAAGTCTTCTGGCTATAGACCAAATGTTGGGCAGCCTTCTCTCTCAATTTATACTAAAATTATTCAATTTCCTTTTTACTGTAATTGCCAATTAAAAATTATCTGGAGAAAAATTAACTTCCTTCTTTTGGACTCTCAGCTTAATGGAGTTCAATTCTCAATTGCAGTTTCGTACACTAGACCACAGCAGTGATGACAACCATCACGCAGAGACACTGCTATTCCTCTTATTTTAAAGGAAAGTCCTGGACACTTTAGTTGTATGTGTCTCATTCTCAACTCTCCCTATTCCCAATAGGTCACATCAACATTAAATGTATTAGTTAACTGAGCTCTGTGAGCAGTTTACAACATGCGTTAATTATGTCTGTCTATATTTAACACATAAACTGTATGTACACATTCATCCCCACCACTCTACCCTAACCTTTCTTATGGGTTGACAGATAGAAGAGAACAAAAGAGTTTATGGAAATTTCTTAAATGGCTTGCTTCCAGTGGGTTATATGATATTAATTTTGATCTTCCCAGCCTTTGAGGCATTGAGGCAAACATAGCAGGAGCTGGAGTGGCTAGACCTCAGAAGTCAGTTGTCCTTAATGTTGACCGGTCTCTTTCTTTCTTTCTTTCTTTCTTTCTTCTCTCTCTCTCTCTCTCTCTCCCCCTTCCTCCCTCCCTCCTTTCCTTTCTTTCTTTCTTTTATTTTAGATCTACAGAAAAGACCAGCCTTTTTCTTTTATCTCGCGTGTGACATTATCATTCTCTATTTGGTGTCATAACAAGAACACGTTTGGGAAGCACTATGGTTAGGGTTCATTGGCATAAAAACAAATCTCTAGCATTCACATCATTGTCTTCATCCAAACTCACTCTTGTTATTGTACATCTATCTCACTGCCTTTCTTCACCACCTACCCAGTCAACTAGATTAGAAACAGGAGTCATACATGACCCCTCCTCGCTCTCATTACCTTCTGATTACTGTCAAGTCAGACTTCTATGCAGTTCTCCAGTTAGTCCACTCTACTCCATGCACTTCCACTATCATAGATCAACTCATCATCATCTGTCATATGCAATATAACCTCCTAAATGGTCCACTGGTCTTTATTTCTAAAGACAAATCTGACTACTCTGTAGCCCAAAATGCAACAATGGTTTCCCGTTATTGCTAGAATAAAGTCCTTGTTTCTCAAAACTGGCTCACATAAGCACTCCATGATATTGTCAATACCCATTTCTTCAGCCCGGTATTTTGCTACTTCCAGCTAAAGTTCCAGAAGGATCATATTGATTGTATTTCACTAGATACAACCAGCTCTTTTTCACCTCCACACAGGGATGTCTTTGTAAATTGCCTTGGGGCAGGGAGGGGATGTAGATGGAATCCAGATTTGTAACATCTGCCAGCTTCTATATTGCAAATACTCCTACCATGGCCAATTTCAAGGTATTAACATGGCATGCTGAAGGTGAAGTTGGGAAGAGATACAAAGTAGCACATAACAATATAGTAGTTTTAGCACAAAGATACAATAGACATAACCTTAAGAGCATAGATATGCTTAAGAGTATAGATAATGATAAATGTGGAGAAATAATTAGGAAGTGATACTATTGATGTTTATTATTTTTTCTTTTAATGTAATTTAATTGCAAATTCATATAATTTATTTAATAATGGCTATGTTTAACAATCCCTGAAAATTTAACAACCAGCTCCTGCAAACCACTATGAGCCACTTGTATGGTTTCCCTATGTCTAGAATGCTCTTATTTTATTCAATTCTCCGATCATCTTCCTTGCTAGTTGAGGGCTGCTAAGCCAGAGTATCTCAAAGTATCATCGCAGACCTCTGTATAAAATCCCCAGGAGCATCTGTTAAAATGTAGCCCCTCCTATGCCTGCTGATTCTGAAATCCTCTGGAAGCACAGAAATCTGCAATTTAGCAAGATGGCTTGCTAGGAGAGCCTGAAGAACCATAAAGCTTGAGAACCGCTTGTTTAAACTATTCTTCTGCTAAGGTGTCACATCGCTCAGGAAGCTTTTCCTGTCTGACTCATGCCCAGGAGGACCATATGGAGAAAGAATAAGCAAGGTCACAGTGGCTTGAAACAGAGTGGCAGAGAGAACTGCAGAAAGTTCAGATCCCGTAGAGTAAAGGGTAAGAAGAGTTCACTGGAAAACATAGGTCTTGAGAAGTTGGTTAGGGCTGTCCCATGGAAGGCCTTTTTATTCCACATTGGACTTTATTGCAAAAGCAGCAAAAAATAATTGAAGGATCTGAAGCTAAATAGTAACACTAATATTTTAAAAAGACAACTGTAGGTTAAATGCTGGACATAGACCTATTCCCCCTCCCCATGCATACCAGAGATCCCCCTCACCCCTGCAAAACTAACCCTGGTCAAGGTAGTTACCCAGGGAAAGTCACGTCTCTTTTAAGACAAACAGAAGACTAGAGGAAGCAGGGACCCTACGTAAGTTAGCATGCTGGTGTTAAACTACTCTGGTGCCAGGAAAGTAGTGAGTGGATTAACTTATCTACTCAGCCGGATCTCCTGAGCCCTCTGAGTTGTTAGTTTCTGAATAAGCATGCAAATAATTTACATCTCTACTTTGATCTGTTCACCATGTAACTGTTGTATGTACTGCGTGATGGTACAGATTTCCAGCTGGCCAGCTGCTACCAGCAATTCCTGTAAGTCTAATAAACGGATGTCTCTACCTATTGGCCCAGGTGAGTCCTTTGGAAAAGGCAAACACTACATGAGTGCCCTCTCCCATTTGGGGTTTCCACAATACAGAAAATTAAACCTTCCTTTTTTGGTGCCAACTTTAATAATTCATTAAACAAAGCAAAACCATTTTAAACAAAATGATAGAGGTTTTTTCTCAGATTGATTAAAATCCTGCATACTTTATCTAAGAGAAAGAATCTGCTCTGAAAACAGAAATAAATGAAAAACAGACATTTCAATTCTTTTATTCTCAGGTGGACAATCTCTCCTTGAGCAAGATGATTGATGAAAGGCAATGACTCCTGTTCCTCCATTTAGATCTTCCCCTTCAGGTTCCCTTTCCCTAATTATTACCACCTGTCAGGGAAGAAAAACTTTTCCTCTGTCCTTTTATGTTGTGTAAATAGAGTCCTGCTAACAAAAGACAGAATAGCAAAAGAAACAGGTTTAACCACATGCGCATGCACAGGTATTCACAAAGAAATGTGACTCAAGCAGGTGGTTAGAATTTGAGTTTTATGCCATTTTAATAGATGATGAGTAGTAACCGAGGCACACTTCTGGGAGAACAAATGACTTCTTAGAAGGGAAATCGAAAGGGCACTTATGGAAAAACAAATGACTTCTTAAAAAGATAAGTGGACCCCTCGGAGCATAGAGGGGAGATATGATAGTTTCGTGACAATGTCTGCTTGGGTGTAGTGCTGACTTCTCATCTCTGAGAAGAGAAGATTAGAGTTGCTTCCAGGGAGGGGATTTATGGCAATTGAGTTCTTTTGGAAGGGTCTGCTTTTAGTCAGATAAGGAATTTCAGGAACTCAAATGCCTTTACCTCAAAATAACTTTCATGCCATAGTGGCTTGTTCTGGACCCCTTAACATGAATGCCATTGTTACTCCACACACTGCTCACATTTTAAAGCTTTGTCTGCTTTTAGTCAGATAAGGAATTTCAGGAACTCAAATGCCTTTACCTCAAAATAACTTTTATGCCATAGTGGCTTGTTCTGGACCCCTTAACATGAATGCCATTGTTACTCCACACACTGCTCACGTTTTAAAGCTTGTAAAGCTTTTACCCATCAACAGCCTTAAAAAACATTTCACTGGACATTCTGATCTCTGCACTCTCTTTAAATTTTCAAAAAAATCTTTACAAAAATGTTAAGTGAAAACAAAAAGGAAGCAATGAACCACAAAAAGCATTAAAAAGTCCAAGCTTACAAAATGACTTATCCTAAAACTCTCTTAAATATGTTGATGGGGTTCAGGATACACTACTCCAAAATATGGCAACTTGACACTTGAGAGAACAGCAGAAGCAGGAAGGTCACTCTGACCTTCCCCTCATAACTTCTAACTAAAAACAGCTATCAAAACCTAGTTGACATCCCCCTGAAGTAGGTTAAGACTCTTGCTGGGGTGCAAAAAGCTGTTACCCCCAAAATGGCGTTTTGACATGTAATAAAAGAAGCAGTCTCAAGGTCTCTCTGACCTTCTCCCCTCTCTCAATTCTCTGTCACTCTCCACAGCACAGGATGAATCTCTTCCCTTACCTGCCTAAAGTCCACACCTGCCAAAGAAGACAGTTACCTCTGATCATTTCCCTGAGTTTTCATTAACTTAACTCATGCATAGAAGAAAGACTGGAGTCTGTCACCTGCATTAACTTTTCACAGACTATTGTCTTCTGTTTCGGCCCCATACAGTGTTTCAAAGAAAACCATTTACTAGTCATTTTCTGCTTTGAGGGCTATCTAGAATGTTTTGTCCAAAGCCATTGTATATTCTCCAGGCCCACTGCAACCCCCTAGGAATCATTTACTCCTACACCCCAATCTCCCCTTTCCCTATGGAGATGGGTATATAAGCTCCATATCCTACTGAAAAATTGGGATATTTCTCTTGTGATTCCCTCATGCTTTGCCCTTTGCCAGCATGTTAGATAATAAAATTCGTTATGCCTTTTCTTCATGTTGATCTAAATTCATCAGTGATTTTTATTAATGGACCTTCAGGGATGAAGAGTAACGTTTCCCTTGGCCCCTACGCTCTCATATGAGAAATGCTCACCCTATATCCAGAGGAAAGGAACATCCTTATCTCTGAAGACACAGGGACACAGAAGAATCTGAACAAACAGGCCTTGCTAAGTTCCCCCAGTTTACCCCCATTAGATCAGACTCCCTTTGACCAATCATCCTTCTCCAGGACTGTCCACCCCTTCGTCAAATGTAGCATAAAAATACACAGGTTTCCCTGTTTACTTGGGTCTTCATTTCCTTATGAAGGCTCCCATGTCACATAAAACTTACATTAAGTAAATTTGTATGCTTTTCTTTTGTTAATCTGTCTTTTGTTATAGGGGCCTAGTGATGGGTGAGAAAAAATTTCTTCTCCCCTACAGTGTAAATAATGGATATAAATTTATCCCAAGTTCAAACACCAAATATCTTCACAAGAATTATTACATATAAACTTAACAACAAGTAGAGAATGACTGAGTCACATTGTGATATTGTTTTGTGGCAGCTAGCTAACTTCACATACTACAAAATTTACTGGTTCCAGCTCTCCTGTTTTGCAGCACCTTAAATTCAAATCTGTGCCTCAGCAACATTGCAAATGATCACCTCAGGGAGATAGATGTGGAAAGTTGTAAACAGAAGTACCTTAAAATATGGAAATGCATGTATATCCATTAACATTTTTCTTAAGGAATACATATTTCTTTCCAATATATTATATAAATGCAAATATTGTTTTTCTCCGTGACTCCTTAAAATTCTAAGATGAGGATAAATATTAGCATCTTTAAACACCTACTCCTTTTGTTTATTAACTCTATCAAGGCCTAGGAAAGTGATTTATACAAAATAGACCCTCAAAAAATATTTTTTGAATGACTGAAACAATGAATTTAAAGACTATAAACATGATATTGTTTGAAAGGAACATGCCCATTAGAACTTGTGCACTTCATAAATAAGAGGTGAGAATTTTAAAAACTAGCTCTATAATTTATTCACAGTTAGAATAAAGAGAGTCCAATGGCAAATTAAAATTCTCACAATTAATTACTTGCTAAATCTTGTTCATTTTAAATCATTACAAGATTCCAGACCTGTACTTTTAAATATAGCATTGTATTTTTAAAAAAAAGGTTTTGTGAGGTTTCAAAAAGAATTTCTGTTAAAATTCACTAATTCTCATAGGATGCTTTTAGTCAAGAAAGCACTTGTTTGGGGGTTTTATCTGATGCACCTTTTAAAATTCAGTTAAGTGTACTACTTTTAGTACTATGTAAAGTAGTTTAAAAGTGGTAAAAAAAAAA